>NC_048897.1:46492097-46708463 GCF_011077185.1 Oxyura jamaicensis | reverse complement strand
CCCAGTTGTGTTGAAGGTACTGTCTTTTTTGAAAACAGTAGAAAACAGATGAATGACCTAGTAGGAGTCAAAAATCATAGAATCATAGAATGCCCATGTCCTGTTATGTCTGAATACCTCCAAGAATGGAGAGTCCACAACCTCACGGAGCAACTAGTTCTAGCATTTGACTACCCTTGTAATTATTTTTTTCCTTATGTTTATGTATAGTTTCCTGTATACAATGTTTTGCCCATTACTTGTTATCCTTTCACTGGGCAACACTAAGATTTATATGGCTCCATTACCTTTATTTCTCCCTGTAAGATATTTCTACACATTGATAAGATCCTCCTCAACCTTCTCTTGTCTGGGCTAAACAATCCTGGCTTTCTTAACTTCACCTCCTACACAGGTGAGGGATACAGACATTTGAACCTGGTTTCACTGTCAAGTGTAAGCTTGTAAAAAGTCAACCTGAGGACTTCTGATAAGTGAAGCTTAGGCTTCTGGCTTCCTAGAGCTCTCTGATCAAGACTCATTGGTGTTTCTTTAACTTTTCATCTTTTCTGGTATAAAGAAAGGGGGTCTGACTACACGGGCCCTTCTGATATTCAAAGCCTCATGACGTTGGTTGAGGTATGCTCCATGCTTATGTGGTTTCCTCCTCCCAGGCTATCAGAGTTAATGATATCCCTCCATTCTCTTGGTAGGAAAGGCTGGGTTGACCCATCTGTCTTGCTTAACTAATTAGGGATTGATTGGGTGAAATTCAGACTTTCAATTTATTTTAAACAAGACAGGTTAACCTGCAATCTGTGGTCTCCCATAGTATACTGAAAAACAGCATTTTAAATTCCAAGTAAACAATACAAACCCACTCAACCACTGATAATAAGAAAACAAAATCTACAGATGCATTTGCTGTGGTAATTGTTCTGCATATCACTGGAGGAGAGACATTTAAATGGTTTTCAATTAGGAAATATATTATCTGTATAGCTGTGAAGCCATTTAAAATTGAAAGAAACTTTTTAAAAAAACATGTAGGTAAACATTTTGTTTCGTGGAATAAACAGGCCAGTTAGAGCCACGTGATTTTACATTCTGTTTGCGTGATGATCTTCTCTAAGTAATTCCTGCACACAGTCTCCTGCCTTGTGGCTGGGTAGTCAGGGACTCACAGCCTGTTACCTCATCCTGGGTACATCTGGCAGAGGATAAGTAATCATCCATCCTGGTCCTAGGATGGTCTTTGACTTAACAGAGTACTCTTCAAGCAGGAGCAGTAGACACCAGCTCCTTCCTATTAGTTCTGTTCTGGTTATGCTGGCTTCTGTTCAGCTCATACCAGTGCGTTTAATCAAATTACCACCTGTCACTTCTCTGTTCCTGGGCTGCACAACTCAGCATGAGACAGCCATGCTCAGTCCCTGTCTTACTGCCATCAGTAGCAAAGCTACCATCACCCTCGGGGAGAACAGAGTTTCTACCAGTATTCAGAGAGGTACTATACAATTATGGAGATACCTATCTATAACCCTTTGTTTTTCTGATGTTAGAAGCTGGGAACTGCCAGATAGGCAGTACACTCTATCATATAGAAAATCGGTCTGGTCTCTCTCTGGCCCTTGGCAGTTTCGCATGCTCCAGTGAGAAGGTCAGAGGCCCTGATGGGTGATAAAGACTGCGCTTGTAATGCTACTACATTACATGAGAAAAATGCGTAAGGACAGTGGGTGAAATTCCCCTTCCTTGTACAAGTGCCAGCCTTGAAAAGGCATTCAGGGTGCATACACTTACTGCAGTTAGTGGGAATCTGGTACCTTAAATGCCTTTGTGGATCAAGGCCCCAACAGGGATCATTTTGTGGAGGAAATTCTAAAGGAATAACTCAGGGCCTGTGGCCAGGTTGGATGTGAAGGACCTACTGTTAAGACTGTGAAAAACCATAGACCAATGTGTTCTGCTTTGAGAAGTAACTTCATGGAGAAGTCCATGGAATTAATGTTGCCAGCTCCCAGGCTGTTAGAGGCACCACACTATGTGCTCTTCATAAAGGTAGTGAGTGAATCTGAGCTTAACAGCAGTTGGATTTATTTTATTCTGGTGTTCCCAATGGCTGGCTCTTTCAAACCCTAATTGCTGTGGTGGTTAGAAACCCTCTTTTAATTTCCAACCTAAATGTATTCATGGACAATTTATATTCATTTGTTCTTGTGCCAGCGTTGGCCATTAACTTAAGTAGTTCTTTTGTCTTCTGGTGTTTATCCTCAGGATAGAGTCTTCCCCCTTTCACCAGCTATTTTGCTAGACAAGCTGAGTCTCGTTTGTCTTCTCTTGTAAAACTGGTTCTTCATCCTGACTGATCTTCATCTCTTAACCAGTTCTGAAGTCAGCTGTGCTAACGCAGACACAAAACAAGAACCATCTCTAGTGGCTATATCTTCTTCATTTAACTAAGTGTGTTTGCTATATGGAGCCTCTGGGCCAGCATTACCATTCTCCTCATGGGTACCATGTATCATGTATCCCTATTCTTCCTACTTCTTAATGCAGAAGTTAGCTGAATAATTTAGTCCCCTTGTTAGAAAGATTGGTGAAGGACACCAGCTATATGTCCTGCTGAAGCAAAACCTTCTGTATTTCATTTGTGTTGGACTATGGCTAATGCAGAGACTTTGCTTTAGGCTTGTTTCTCTCATGTGGTGCTCTTGATCTCTCCCTCCTGTCTCCTCTCCTATTTTTTTTGGCAGGGGGAAGCCCTTAAGAGGGTAGTTGATGGGATGGTATGTAAGAGCTAGCCCTGCTTTCTTCCTGCCTTTTCTTCCTGCCTGCCAGCACAGTTGTATTCAGCTGGAGGATCATACTGAATATTTCCAGCTGCTCTGACATCTCTTAGCTTTTCAGAAGTCTGAATTTCCCCTTCACTGGCACAGATTTAAATGCCTTTCATTAGGCCTTGCTCTTCATCACACAAAATATCAATGTTAAATTCAGCTTTCATGATGAAGAGTGATCCTACTGGGAGAACATGAGTGAACTTCTGAGCTAAAACTGGTAAGTTTTGAGGGTTTTGTTCACTGGTGTTGGCAAGACTCTGGAACAGTTCCCTGCAGGTCTAATTATTTTTACTAGAAAATCTCCCATTGCAATGAACAGGAAGTTTGGGCTATGCCATGATTTCAATGGACTTTGCGTTGTAAGACTATCATGTTGGAATAATTCATAATGTACCATGAGACAGGACTACACTGTGAGAGGAACGTGCTTACTGGAGTGTCTTGTATGAGCGGGGCTGTGCTCTAGCAATAGTTCAATATCACATTTTGACTGTGGATATTGTTTTAATTTGCAGTGTCTTGGCACTGCAAGCAGTCACATTTGTTAGTGTTTGAAAAGAACAAGGGAAATTAAATATGCAAGAGCATTTAGAGTACGATTCAGCATTTGACATAAAACCACAAAATTAAGGCAATCCAGACACATGCCTACTTCTCAGCCTTTTGTTTGCATCAACATGCCCCTCAGCTTCAGCTTTATGATATCTAACACTGAAGGGACAATTCAAAGAGTTTGGGATATGTAGAAGTTATTTAAAGGTGATTTAAGGATAGACAGTGTACAGTAGCAGGGTTATGCTTCAAACTTTCTTTTCCGTTGTTTCAAAATCCTCAAAATCAGAGCCATGGATAGGATTAGCTTTAGTCACCGAGCCTGACTTGCAGCAAGTTCACATGTCTGTGGGTGTCACAGTGAACACTGTAGAGACTGGGAAAGCCCTTGTTCCTGGCTCTGACGGTGCTTTTCTGGGTTAGCTGTGAGCAAGATATTGCTATTCCTTACGCCCCTCTCTATTTCCCCCTCTTTCTGTGTTCTGGTGCTTTGAGACCTGTTAGGTGTACACAGGATTTGGATGTCCCCAAAATATTGTCTGCCATTTGGTAACCCATGCATCAGTTGGTGTGTTTGTGTCACATCACAAGTACTACCGTTTTTGTATGTATTTCTAGGTCTGACCTTTGGAAAGGCCTTTTTTTTTTTTTTTTTTTTTTTTTTTTTTTTTTTTCTCTTCTCATCCTTCCAAATTGTAGCATACAAAGGAAGAATACAAAGACAAAGCTTGTGGTCCAAGCACTGCATGTTCTAGCTCTGTTGGTGGGTGAAAGCTTTGCAAACAGTATAACAGAACATGAAACCTCAAAAGTTTTATCAGAGGAGTACTTTAGAGGAGTAAAGAGATGCTGTCTGCTTTTGTTTCCATGGGCACAATCCAGCCACTGTTATGAAGCAGGGCTTATTGGCTCAATAATTAATTCATTGACTTACAAATAAAGGGTATAACACACCAGGGTGCATGTTTTAAATGAGGCAATGCTACATTATAGCTTCCAGATCATTATTGTGTTAAATGTATGGAGTTAAGATAGTTTCAGTTTGGTGTGTCAGTAAATAACTTCAACGAGTGGAAGACCTGTAGGGAAAAGGAGAGGAAAAAAAAAAAAAAAACACCAACAACAACAACAAAAAACTTCCCACTGCCTGATCCTCTGCAGATGAGTTGCACTTGCAAAAGCCAGGGGAGAATAATCTGCTCACAGAAAGAGCATCTAACAGGGCTGCTGACAGCCAGGATCGTGAGAAAATAGTGTCAGGTAGTTTAAATCAATATAGAAGGAGAGGTAATTGATTTTAAGGCTAGCAAGGGGTTACTCATCCAATAATTAGCTACCTTATCAAAGTTATCTGGTAAAACCATGGATTATGCTATACTCAGAGTCCTGGCTCTTTGAGGGGAGTTCAGATCTGGATTTTCCTCTTCCCCAGTGCTTGTTGCTACTGTGTTGCTGGTGTAGTTCATGCCCTTTGTCCTTCTTCAGAGGCAAAGGGATTCTCCTCTGCTACAGCATCAGCACAGAGGCTCTGGGAAGAGGCACCATGTCAGTGTGTGATAGGGGCAGAGCCAGAGCTGGTCGGGACATCTTTGTGCTAAGTTTATTTTTTGCTTAGTTTTCCTGTGTTAAAGAGGAATTAGGAGGACTAAAAGATAAAAGTAGGAAAATTATCAAACAGTTTTATATTCTGCTACTCTCCCCATCTTCATCTGTTCCCAAAGTCCCCAGTCCTTCCAGAATACGTGTTGTTAAAGGTGGTGCTACTCCCTTCTCTGGGCAGAAATACCCAGGGGTGCAGTAGTTGTTGAGGTGTTTGGTGAAATAAAGCAGGTGGAAGTCCTGTTTTCATAGTCGGAGGATTTCTGGAGCCCTGTCCTTATTTCTGTGCCTACCTTGAGCCTTTTCTTTAATGTCTTGGCCACATTGCTCAGAGTGTAAATAGTTTGTAGGATATGCTTTCTTCTGAATTTCTGGCCGCGGCCATTTCTAACTTATTACTGTGTCTAAGCATGAGATTGTGTTTAGAAGTAATGCTTTGTGTCTTAAGGTAATGAGCCTATTCCACTGATGCTCTGAATGAGATTATTCTGTACTGTACCAGGATTACAATGTTTTTGTGCTACAGTATTGTGCAGACGCCTCAGAAAAGACCAAGACCTTTCCATGCTTAGATAAAATTACATAATGAGAAAGTTCCTGTCCTGTTTAGGGCAGGCTGAATATTTTTTTGAGCAGCATCTTTTAAGCAAAAAGTATTTTTGCCAAACTGAATACGTATGTGGAAAAATCTACTGAGGAGACAGAAAGATGCTCCGCTTTTGCAAGAAATAAAACATATTTAATCTTGTTTTACAGCTGGTGACCTCGAATATGATAGGACTAAATGAACCGTTCAGTATCTTTCAGTGAGCCTGTAGCAGAGCTAAAATCTCAATTTTGCTTCTCTAAGCTGTAATGCTGGAGATTTAAACACAGAATCCTCTTGTTCCTCCTTTATGCCTTCAAATTTGGCTGGGAGCTATTGTTTTTGTGAACTCTCTGATAAAGCAATGAGCAAGAGAGGGGATGAACAGTCACAAGAATAGTAATTGTATCCCTGTCTTTCCCATTAATGATGAAGATCACTCCAAATTTGTGCCTTGATTTCTTTACCTCTAAGGTAAAGATAATGTTTTATTAACCTCAGGTTTTGCATCGTTCCAAAAGTGCTATGTGCTGTTACTTCACTTGCTGAACACTCAGCTCCAGGACCTGTGCTTGTTACTTGACACCAGTAAAATCAGTGAATGGTTTGCATGTTAATACATTATATTTGTGGGGTTCAAGGCAGTGCCATCTGTGAGACTACAGGAGCTGTGCTCAGGTCCTGCCCTGTCACAGTTCTTACACGTTCTTCCTTGTTACCTTCAGAAAAACTCCTCTTTTGCATATTATTTGGCACATGCTGAAGTATCTAGATGAATTGGGAGGTAAGAACAGGGGTTGTGATGCCTGTTCTTTGTTGCGTGCCTTGCAATGCTCTGCTTGTTGTTTGCTGAAGAAATCATGGGCAATTGCATGAAGATACAGGGGAGATCTGTTTGGAATTCTAATTTTGCTGTTTATGCTCAGACAAGTCAAACTGTTCTCAAGGTATTTCAATGTAAAGCATAAAAGTTGCTAATTAAACATATAAATCAAGAACGCATGCGCTGAAGTATTTCCCACTGCTGGATGCAAAGAGTATTTATGTGATGTATCAAAGAGCAAAAGGTGTTGCAGAAGTCACAAAGAGTTGTTGCAGATCACATATTGAAATGCTGAATGTGTACAGGGCAGTTGATAAAAATAACCTTATCTGTATCAATGATCCTGGTCACAGATGCATATTTACATATAAATTTAATGCATGCATATGCAAGTGTGTCTTTGCATAATTTAAGGAAAAGCACTGTTTATATCAAGTATCTCTCCTAAATTTTTAGGTATCCTTCTTTTGGAGAAAAAATAAAATAAAAATTGCCACCAAGCTGATATCCAAAAGCCACCATTATCAGCCAAAAAAGAGGAGGAAAAACCTGACTAACTTGGCTCAATATGTATGTAATCCCCAACTGTCTTCCTTGACTCAGCTTGAAACATAAGCTGTCAGGTTTTGTTATACTGTATTAAAACATTTTCTCAGAGATGAGACTAGAATCAGAGTCGGGGCTAAGCAGTGCCGTGCGGATGGAGCATAAGCCTGTTACTATCAGTAGTTGGTTCGCATTTGAAAGAAAGATGGTGCTGCAGTCAGGTCTGGCTGAATATCCCAGAGTGCTTCCTTATAGCACTAATTAACGTCCCTGGAGCCAGTGTCCAACATACCCAGAAGGATCAGACTGGTATTGTATTTAAGATTTTTTTTTTTTTTTTTTTTTAATCCGAAACATGGCATTTGACCTGCTGATTTCTGGGTCCTGTTGCTAGGAGTAAATCTGACCTTCAGTAATTAAAGCTGGAGAGCTTCTTTTGGCCTCCAGCTCTGGGATGAAAGGTTAAAGTGCTGCGGTGCTGTTCAAAATCCATTAACCAAAAAGAGACTTAAGGAGCCTTTGGACTTTGTGACCTTATCCAATCTCTAACAAACAAATTCTTTAAGCTAATCAATGAAACAGAGTAACTTTGAGGTCTTTATATCTTCCTACTCTTAAGTGGTTTTAATCCAATGCTCTAAGGGGAATGATTTTCTACTGTTCTTAACACAAAGGCTGATAACCCCCTGAGCTGTGTTTCACGCATCTTGCTCAGAGGCCACTCTCCTACAACATTATTTTCAAGACTGCAGCGATATACAATTCTGCTACCAGGCACCTCTACACCTGACAAGCACATTCAGTGTTTTAAAGCCTAAAGATACTTGACTCACCCTGTGCAGTAGGTGAGATTTTCACATCCACAGCTGTAGCAGTACGAAAACTCTTTGTGAGCAGCATGCGCCATCTTCCTGCGAACGTGTAAGCAAGAGGGACATGAATTATATGTAAACACTGGTAGACTCGAAGCCCAAGAGAAGAGATAACTAAGTTGTATCTGCTATAGATGCAGACATAATGAAAAATCTCAGGTTTCTTGGGGACACGCAGAAGATCCCAGTGGTCTTGGCATTACGAGGGGGCCCATCAAACAGCATTAGCAGACTAATTAAGTGTGCAGCTTAAACTTAATTTTCCTGGCAGCATTAAGACGGATTAAACATTATTCATTTTTGTGATGTCCTTGATTCTTAGTATTTTTCACTCCTCTTCCCACCTTGTCATTTTGTCTCAATCAGTGATATTACTGTTTTTAGTCTAGAAAATGCACCTGAGCAGTATTTAAAAATAGGTTTTTCTGAGGAAAGCTTTGTAATGCACAGCACCTGGGTTCCTATCTCTCATAAGAAAAGCACTCCTTCTTTTAATGAAATAGGTTAATTATGCAAAGTGTGAACATGGCGGGTAAGTGGTGAAAATTTGCTAATCTGTAAATGAGGAGGAGGATCTGTTTTATGAGCAGAACGTTTTGTATTGCTCTGCTACTTTTTCTGCTGTGTAAACCAGGTGAGGCTGTGTACCAGCACCAATATGAAACTGTAGGAATCCAAGGATGTTAATTCCTGTTTCTGTTTTGCTTCCTGATACATATGACCATTTGCAGTGCGATTACACATTATAGTCTTAGTATATGAGAGCTACAATTAGCTACTAGCTAATGGGAGCTGCAACCTGATACCCTAGATCTTTGTACTTTTCTGTGTGTTTTTTTTTTAGAGAAATCTGGAAATAAGGAAATAAGTGAAAGATTCAGAATCATGAGTGTAAGGGGTTAACATTTCTTGCCTTTTTTTTTTTTTCTTTTTTTTTTTTTTCTGGGAAGATATCTTTGATTTTTTAATTATTTAAGTAGTCTTGGAGTGCTAAATCTTGCTCTGCAGGTAAACCTAGATCCTGAAAAAAAAAAGCCCAGATATTGATTGCATGTGCAACAGGATTTTGACTGTTGTGTTTATTAATTGGCTATATGGGATCTGTGTTGTGTTTTTTTGTTTGTTTGTTCATTTTTGGGAGGGGGGGCAGTGTTTGAATTCTGCTGTCCTGTCCAAAGGATTTGGGTGATCTCTCCAGTCTTACAGGAGGTGAAACTCCTGGAAATCTGAGCTGGAAATCTTTAACAGGGCTGCATGAACATAGACATGGCCAGCATAAGGTGATTGTTCCCCTCTGCTCTGCCCCACTTGAGTACTGCGTCTGTCCCCTCTGAGACCCCACCTGGAGTCCTGTATCCAGGCCTGGGGCCCCCAGCACAAGGAGGATGTGGATCTGTTAGTGTGGGTCTAGAGGAGGGCCAAGAGATGGTCAGAGGGCTGGAGCACCTCTCCTATGGAGACTGGCTGAGAGAGCTGGGGAAGTTCAATGTGGAAAGCAGAAGGCTCTGGGGAGACCTTATTGTGGCTTTCCAGTACTTAATGGGAGCTTATAAAAAAGATGGAGAACAACTCTGCTCGGGCAGATAGTGAGAGGACAAGGGGGAATTGTTTTAAACTAAAAGAGGGGAGATATAAATTAGAGGTTAGGAGGAACTTCTTTACTTTGAGATTGGTGAGGCCCTGGCACAGGCTGCCAATAGAAGTTGTGGATGCCCCATCCCGGGAGATGCTCAAGACCAGGCTGGATGGGGCCCTGGGCAGCCTGGTCTGGTGGGAGGTGTCCCTGCCCATGGCGGGGGGTTGGAACTAGATGATCTTCCAGGTCTCTTCCAACCCAAGCCGCTTTACGATTTTATGAAATCATTCTAAAACTTGTGTGTTCAGTGACAGAAATAGTGGCCTGTTCAGACTTAATTTGACTTTCAGGCATCTGCTTGCAGATATGATCTTTAATTACATGATTGCATACTGCCTTTCTGTCTGAGTCTCTAGGTAGATTAGCAGCTAGAAAATATTTGAAAGAGAAGAAACTACAAGATGACCTCAAAGAGAGTTGCAATTTATTTCATTTTGTGGAATGAGTGCTCTAATAGAGAGTAAGCTAGTAGGACCCTTCTAACCTAAACAAATAAACTACCTTCTAATTCCTTTGATATGTCCTTGAAATCTGCAATTAGTTCTTACTCTACTAGGAATCTCCAAATACGTCATTCTTGGACATGAATACAACTGGCAAAATCTGCTGAAGCGTGATGCCATAATAGTATATGCAGGAGGATTTTTTTTTCATTGGTTGTTTTTTTGTATGTATGTTGTTAAATTATTGTTTCCAAGTGGGTGCTTATGTTATTTTATTTGCAATATCCACCAAGGTTTACTCTGTCTGGAAGTTTGGTCTCCTGTTTCTGCAGTTTATTCATTGCTGTAATCTCACTGTAATACAGAGGGAATTGGTCAAGAAAAGCATCAGAATTTCTGTGATGAATGCCTTTCTGTTATGCATTGAATTATTATTTCTTAGTGGGAGTACTCAGTAATGCTTTGTTATTTCTAGTTATGGAATAAGGGACAATTCCTGCTTGAAGAAACACATATCCTGTTAGCTGAGCCAGGAAAAAAAGGACCAACCAGAAGGAATTTTCTGTCTAAATCAGCAAAATTCATAAAAGCCATCAGAACAAGTGGGGTTTATTAAGAGATGTTTCAGCATGGAGAAGGTATGGTCTCAATGGCTGAGGTCACACAAGAAGGATGGAGTGAATTAGAGGTGGTTATTTAAAGCCTTCTCCTTTGGGTTTGGTTACAACAGCCTCTCTCCGGTCACTCCATACAGGGCATTCATTTAATACTTGACTTTGTAACTCAAGGGACCATCATTAACTGGATGAATGTTTGCAAAGAGTTGGTGACTGATACTAGGGTGGGACTGGACTTGCAGCAGTCACCTGAAGCCTGTGGACTGTTATTACCTTTAAAACATTATTCCTGTAATGACAGTGTGAAAAATGAAAGCTGTCCTAGTACCCCTGCTTTTTAATGTTCGCAGCTGCTATTCACAAGCCTGAAAGTAGTTAGGTAATATATCTGATTTCAAAGAGACAGACAACTTAATTGGTGTATAAATTTAGAGCTAATAACACATACTTTTTTTTGGTAGTATACTTTGTGTGTTAGCTAGGTAATTTGTTTTTGCCTGCTACCTTAGGAAGCAGTGGGATGGTACTATTTATCTTATTTCTTGTGGGAGACTTTTGCAAAGCGTATACTGGGTAGCTGAGAGAGAGCATAATAAAGCAGGCATTGCAATTTTTACTAATCTGAAGCCATTTTCTTTAAGAAGCACAGAGTGCAGAAAATGTCTTGAACAGAGAACGTGCATTTAGTTTGGGACTGGTGCATGAATTTTCCATAGCTAATCAGAGTGTGAAGTTTATGTAATAACAGTGTGGTTGGAACTGGCTGCATCATTTACTGATACAAATCACATTGAAAACAGAATTTTGAGAACCAACTTGTCAGTGGGTGAATTTGTCTCTCAGTAGTGCTGGAATATTAACTTCTGTGCTGGGTAGTCCCTGTTGTAATTACTCTGGAGGGATGTAACAGGTGAAAAAACCTACTGGGTGGCCCTTCAGGAGGAGATTGTGTGCTCCCTTCCATGCTCCTATCTACTCTGGGAGGGAGTGGAGAACAGAGAAGATGGTGGGGGATGCTGCGAGGTTGTGGTTTGAGTCCCTCTCTTTTTCCCCCCAAACAAAGGCACCACTGTGAAGCTCTCCAAGTGCCAAGCACGTTTCTTTGGTTTTGCCTCCTCAAGCATACACATGTACTTGCATATGTTTGTGTAAATAAAAACAAAATGTCTATCACTTAAAGACTCCCTGCTCTGCCTGCTGAGAGAACAGATTATGTGCATGACAACTGCGCATCATGTCATTTGAAGTACTGCTGGAAGATGTTTCCTTCAGCACGGAGCAAAGTACAAAAGATTTTTTTTTTTTTTTTAAAAAAAAAGGAAAGAAAAGAATGAAATGTCAATGTAATGCTTTCCCACAAGGATGGCTTTCATCTTTATATTGTTTGCTGAGTTAAGAAGTAAGCAGAACCTGCCTCCTCCAATATCCTCAGTTCTGCACAGGACCATGGACTGGTGATAGAGGACAGGATTTTTTGACCCAGCTCTTATTTGCTGCTTCTAAAAAGTCGTCTTTTTTTTTTTTTTTTTTTTTTTTCTTCTTTTATTTCTTAAACAGAAACAAAAAGAAAACTATGAAAATGATTAAACTGTCTCCTTCTTAGAAACTTCTTTTCTTGGTTCCTGTGAAGAAAACTCATGGTCCAAACAACTGACCAAAATATAAGCAAGCAATCACTGTTTCATCCAGAACATCATTGTTACACACAATCCAGTTCCCTCTTGCACTCCATGGAACTTTGGCTACTCTGGTGATGGTGACCATCACAGTAGGGATGGGGCTGTGAACCTAACTTCAGCCCTTCTGGAGAGCATTCTGGTCTCGGAGGCCTGATTCAGATCTTGATTCTGAGTTTTGCACTGAAGCACAGTGTTTTGTGCCAACAGTTAGTGACCCTGTCTGGCACCAGCACCTGGCTACAGGGAGATTTCTGTTAAATCTCTCAAAGCTCCGTACACAGAAGGGACAGTTTCTTCTGATGACGGTCTGGGTCCTGCTTTTTAACGCTCACCTCTAGTGCACGTCCCATCTCTCTGCACCAGCTGTGAAGGGAGTCCAGCTTTAGAGGAAGCCTGTTTTGGGTGACATAAATTCCTTCTGTAATGCAAAGTATGGCTTGGGACTTCTGTTACATAAGTTCCTCTCTGGGCAATGTTTATCCGTGGTTGGCTTTCTACTAAATACTGATGATGTGACCAGCTTCAGAAACTGGGGGTCAGTGCAGTGTGAAACACAGGCCATGAGGAAACCCTCTGTACAGTCTTAAGCGCTAAAGCAATTCCTGTACCAGGAGCTCAGACAAAGCTTTGGAGACTGCAACGCCTCACACTTGTAATGATATGGTTTTAAGAAAGTACACAGCATGGATGAAACATTATCCTTTATTCAACCTGTGGCTGACACCTTGGCAGAGCTGGAACCTCCTCTTATTTCAGAGAACTTGCAGAATTTGTTCCAAGTTTGATAGCAAGGGCTGCATGCAGCTGCATATCCTGTCAGTGCTTATATACAAAGTATACGTGTTCTAGCTTGTTGAACAATGAAAAAGTTTTGATAATACTATTGTTGTTATTACTTTTTATTTCATTTAATGGATTCCTGGTGCTGTCTTCTGTGCAACGTAGCCTATCTGTGTCAGCACTTTAAACTATTACTGTTGTTTATTAGTTATTATGCACTAAATGCTGACAATGTGACACGCGAAAGATATAGGCTGAAAGAGAGGCATTTATGCAGATGTGATTTATGCTTCTTGCAAGCTGCCTTTGTAAGAATTCTGAGCTTTCATGTTTGCACATCTCAGGTTGGGGGGGTTTACAGGCTATTCAACTAATTCAGTCCCATCTTTCAAACATCTGTCGCCTCTGAAAAGTTCTCAGTGTAAAGAGGAAACTGTTATTTATAAGAAGAAACTGTCAAAGATCAGCTCCGCTCAAAAATCTAAAGCATCTTTTACGTACATCAGCACTAAACTATGCTCATTTGGATAGCATGAATGGCTAATTTTAGCTTAAAATTGGAAGCAATTATAGGTTCAGGAAGAAAAGTAGGGCTGTGTGTCATTAGTAATTGATTTCTTTTGTGGCAGAACTTGAAATGAGCAGTTAAGAAGAAAAACATTGTTAAGTGATGCAACCTGTCGCATGCAATATGCAGATGTTTCCCAGATTTGTGTGTATGTCTCAGGTGGACAGATACTTTGTTGTCATTTCCCCTCTTCCTTCTGGTTCCCTGAAGACTTCATTTTTTTTTTTCTTTTCTCCCACGTCATTTAGCCTTTTCTGTAAAATTCTTGAGCCATTGATGGCTCACACTGGTAACATTGTGCAATTTCTGCACAAAGTGGAGGATGGTATGTCGTGGCACAGAAAGATGTGAGTCACTCGGTAAGACATTGTTGCCGCCTTTAAACATCACAAAGTCTTCTAAGTAAATAATCGCCCCACCTGTGCATCTTATGGTGAACTACAGTAGGCCAGTCCAACAAAACAGAGATGTCCTACATAGTGATAAGGAAAGCTTAGAAGCTTGTGTGCTACATCAGGAGGAATAGAAATAACTGTGGGAATGTGCTCCTCTTTCTTCTTTCTTTCTGCTTCTTGGAAGAAGTTTCTTTCTGGGAAGGGTTATGTTTACACGGTCTTTTGCAAGCGGAGATGAACTGTGAGTCTGGGTTGATTAGTATAAGCTCTGTGTTGTGTTGATATGATGATGTGGCTTTTGGATTAGAGCTAGGTTGTGTCTAGTTATTTCGGTGTGTGGGCAAGATGAATGAACATCTGTTTGCACAAGATCCCTTTGACCTGCTGGGTGAGATCCAGTTCCTCAGGCATTATGTAAGGCCATGTGAGATGTGCAAGAGTGTCTGAGACATCCTGTAAGGGGCTGCAGAGATAACATAGGACTAACACAGTACCCATGCTTGTCTGGAGAGATAGCTAGCAGTCAAACAGGATTCCCAGCAGCATCTAAAAAGGGCTGAACACCTATGTGTGAACCACATATGTGCTTTGCTGTCCAGAGGGTCGAGGAGCAGACCTATGACAAATGTCCCATTTTTTATATGTGTGTCTGACAGAGGTGGCCTCCTCTCCAAAGGGCTAGGCTGAAATGGGATTAGATGTTCCTTTTACTTAGAGCAGCACATTTAGAAAATGACAGTTTTACTGGGTCAGGAAGCTTGGAGACAAAGATAGGGCATTCCAATTTACAAAGACAAATACATGCAGGAAAGTTGGCTGGAAAAGAAAGATTTCCAGTTTGCTGAAGATTCTTTTTGAAGTTTGATTTGGATTTAAAGGTGGAAGGATTGCTAAATTCGTGAGCAGCTGAGGGGTTAAAAGCTCCTGACTTCAGATCTTGGAGAATATCTGCCAAGTATGTCTGCTCTGGGACTAGTACACCTGGCTAGCCAAGACAGCAGAGCTATAAGGAATCTTAAGGTTCGCTCAAGAGGCTGTTGTGGATTAGGTCAACATTTGTCAAGACTTTTTTTTTTTTTATAATATTTTTTTCAACTCAGCAAACCATTTTGATGACCTTTCTTTCAACCAAAAATTTTCAAGACTCTCTGCTTGCAGTGTCTGAACCGCACCAAGAAAATATTTGGCATGATTACTTTCTTTCCTTAAGACTCTTTATGGCGAGAAATATTGCACAAAGATTTCATTTATTTCATTTTTGAAATTTGTGTGTAAAGTTTATGTATCTCTCTGACAGATTGTAGGCTGATCTCCAATCACTAATCCTCATTTTCCTAAAGACAGAAAATATCTGTGCAAAATTCTTACACAGGAACAAAATACACATTTGTATTTATGCATTCAATAGCTTTCTCTATGTTAGAATTGAGTCTTAACATTCAGTTATGTCCAACTTTATCCAGGTTGGCGACTCAGTTTCTCATGACTTTCTGGCTAACTGCATACTATTTGGTGTGTTCTGTAGTATTTAGCTTCTGACTATATTTAATTAGGCCAAAATTGTAGGTTTAGTTTTAAAAATATTTTAATATATTAAAAATATCATTTCAAAATTCTGAATATGCTGTAAAGTTAAGATAAATAAAATTGCTATAATGTTTTTTCCTGGAACCTCGCTATTCTGAGCGACCCTACACTTGAATAATAGATATTTCTTGAGTTCATTGTGGCTGGATTAAAGAAAAAAAAAATCTGGTCCCTTCTGTTCTGGTTTCCTAAGGAAATGAGACTTATGTTCTTATTCTGCCTGCCACTCAATTTCTTAATAACTTTTGAATGCACTGGCTGGCTTCAGCCACCTTTGACGTGGGATAACCTCCTCTCAGATATTGCATTCCTACCCATTTTGTGCAAATCAACAGCTAGGTGAAAGAGAAAGACTACTAGAAATCCCTCCAAGAGAACAACTGGGATGCCTGCAGGCAGCAGCAGCCCCCCAACCAGCCAGCGGGTTGGTGTAGGGCTAGTTCCAGGTCAGCCACCACATGAGGCTGGGACATGGGGGCACCTGAAAGTGGATGTGGGTAAGTTTGGAGGTGTGGGGAGGAGAAAAGGAGGATACGTGAAGGTTAGGAAACACGGGGAGTGCTAGGATTTGTGGTGCGTGTGGTGAAGGGGACAGTGGGGAAGGTGAGCGTCTAGGACTGTGTGTGAAAGGGGGATGTTAAAGACAAATCAGTAAGGAACGAGGCTAGTTCCACTGCCTAGGGAATAAATTTTTAAGCTTGTTTTCACTAGGTACACTGTATTTCAACATTTCTCAGTTTGAACTCCAGTCTTATGTAGTCCTTAAGGCACAGAGAAAAGGTAAGACGTATTTGCAATTCTGTTTGTGCATTTTGTATCCCAGCTACTCAGTGGGTGACAACAAGTAGTTAGTCAACTGATTATTGAGTGTTTGATGATGGTCCGTCTAATCTTAGTCCAGAGCAATTGTATTTAGCATCTTGATTTCCCTATTGAATAATATTGTGGCATTGGTTGCACACAGTACTTTCTAACATCTTATTAACTAAACAAAATCACAGAGTACTTTTAACAATAAGTGGTTTGTTTGGCTGCATTAATATGAATTCAAACAATTTTTACTGTCGCTGCATACATATGAACTGTCTCTTTCTGAAAATTAGATTTACTCTTTGTGAGAAAATTCATAATAGAAGCTCCCATTACCCAGCGTGCTCCTCTAGAGAAGAAATTTTTAAAATTTCACCGTTTTGCAGTAAACAAATGCAGCTCTTGGAACATTTTGTAGCATGCTGTGGAACTATCTTGCCAGCATTTTGAACCCTCTGCAACGATTCAAAGCAATGATTCAGTGTTTTGTTTATATTCTTAGTGCTTCAGGAAAGGAATATTTGCAAAACTGTACTGTAAGAGAGCACCAAACTGGGTGTCATTTTAGTTTGGAAAAAGCTATCATTATGCTATGCTCTGTTTATTTATTGATTTTGTAGCATGATGTGGTTTGATCAAGAGAATTATGCAGGCAAAGTGAAATGCACAGTTTGAGACCAGCAACTGCTCTTTGGCATGCTCCGTCCACTGGCTGAGTTCACTAAACCTGGAGTGAACAAACTTCAGCACTAGTGATGAATATGTCTCAGTTTTCCATAAAATGAGCTCTTGGGCTTTGCTAGTAGTAGCTGCTGTTTTTAAAATAAAATTGGTAGAGTATCTCATTAAACAAAAGGCAATTATATGTATTAGCAATAACAATAGTCATATGAGGGGGAAAAAAAGCACAAAAACCACCCCCTATGGATGTAATTTTAGAAACACATTATGCAAGGGGTTAATTTGAGAGCTGTTTTTTTTCTTCACATTTTGAAAGCTTTGCTGTAATTTTGTATGAAATTTGAGATCAGTGAGTCTATAATATCTTATGAATAATTTACAACGCCAACAGTCTTTCTGTGGAAGAATACTAAATTAATTAAGGCCTGGAGGAATTTCCATGTGTTTAAACCACATTATATCTTCAAGGTTTTACTGCTTCAAAGTGACTGAGATGAACTCCTGGCTTCTCAGGTGTTAACAGTCCCAGGAAAACAAGATTGGTGCCCTTGCTTTAGCCTAGAACAACTAAAGGGCTTGAGAGTGTGTTTTGTGTGGATCTATTAAAATGATAGCACCTTGCACTCAGTTTATTCCCTCACTTGTCTGGGAAGTTGTATTTAAAGGCACTGCCTCACTATCTCCCACACCCAGAGATGTTTTGTTGGGTTGGGGGTTATCACACTGCAGTCCCTGGTTCAGCCTGGCCTCTCTTTAAGGTGGCTCACCTCTTAGGGTTGAAGGAGGTGGGGGCCATCTCCTGATGGCTGGAACAACCCATAACTTAGCTAACCCAGCTCTGAAAAGCACAAAGCATATGTTTAACTGCATGAGCCTGTGCAGAAAGGGGTTTCTTTGGACCTGTTGGTCAACCTTCAGAGAATCAGTCAGAAAGCTCTTACGTGCTCCCAGGATTTTGCAAGTCTCAAGCCATAAACATCTCCCACAGCTGATATTACAGCAAAGGCTGGATATGGTGAGAACACTAACCCACCACACACACATTATTTATTTAAACAGGGCAAAATAGCTGCTCTCCAGCTGCTCTCGATGCCCTTGAGTTGAAATGCAAATACAGAAAAAGCATGTGCCACTATAACCAACTGACAGCTGTTCCCCTTTCCTGAAAGCCATTCAGGCAAAGCAAAGAAGAAATAAGCCCCTCTCTCTCATAGCTAACCAGCCTCAGCATCCTTCTCCTTTCCACTGCTGACCAAGTACCCCAAGCAGAGTAATTTTGTTCTTCAGGAGAACCCCTTTAGTGGTACCTCATTTAGTCTCCTGGGGTTCTTTATGGTACAGAGTAGCTAACACTACTATCAGCCAGCCGTAGGTGTTGCTATGGCCAGTTTCTCTGCACTTTATTTTAGTATATCTGGGGAGTGAGGTGAGAGCTGGGCTACACCTTGTTTATTTTATAAGGTACAGATGGCTCAGGGGTAGTTCTCTGTGGTTTGACTCATCCTAAAATTTCTGGTACAGTAAAAGAGGAAATGAAAGGAAAGGAGAGACTGGGACGTGATATGCTCGGCCTTCACAGAGATACACTGCATAAAAGCTGTATATGTGTAGAGGAGTTGGAGATGGTGGTTCTGGAAGGACCTGTTCCGTCAAGACTTAAAACAGAGATCTCATGTTATAGGATCTTCTTACTCAGGTGCTGTCACACAGTGTCTCCGCCCCAAGAGTTACAGCACAAAGGTGTTGTAGGAACCATCCCTACCAAGGCAGTAGAAGCTCAGCTAAGGTGAGCATAGATTTGACCTCATTTGAAGACCAGGTTTGTCCATTATCCTTCTTGAAAACACCTTTTCTTGTGCTGAGGAAGGCTACCTCTGCTTTGGGTTGGTATCTCTGTGAGGGACCAGCTCCTGCCTGTGTGGTTTGGCTGGGTTAGGCCTGGTCTGCATGTGTGGGCTATGGACTCACCCACGCCTTGAACCTGGCTCATTCCAGACACTGGGTGGACAGTATGAACCTGCAGGACTGCTGCACCAGTGGATACAAAGCCCAGGGGTCACAAAATGTCTCAGTCTTCTCTTAGCTTCAAAAGGTAGCTGGGGAGTTTGGTCCCTCCTCATCATAGAGCTCTGCTCTTTCCTGATGCACATATACTGAAACTCTTTGCTGGATGAGGACCTCTCTGGCACTGCAGCCAATCTGTACATGCATTAACTCAGAAAGGAACCAGGGTACAGAAAGCTGCAGTGTCCTATTATACATGGTCAAATTACTGACCGTATATGCTCAGGCTACTTGAACAAATTAAAAGTGGGAGGTGGAGGAAAGACAGTCAATGAGGCCTGTATGGTTGTAGAAGGTGGGGGGGAAGTCAGGCTGGGGGCCCTCAGCAATACCCAAATTGTCCTGTTTGCCAACATCCATGGATAATTTACACATCAAAAGGAGGGAGCGGAAATGTACATGAAAAGTGACAGCAGTTGCCAAGTTAAATAAAAGCCCCTCAGTGAACATGAAGAGCAATAAGAGCCGTTTGGAAAGTTGGCTGCAGAAGAAGAGGTTATGTGAGAGCTTATACCCGACCGCCTTCTTGGCCCCTTGGGAACCAATACAGACATGGAATTCACTTGACCCGCAGGGCTGAACAAAATATGGCCACACATCAGTAAAGCCTGATGCTGAAGTCATAGGAAACAAAAGCAGGACTGTGCCAGATGCCAGACGAGTGGGATCAGGTAGCAGGAACCACAGCCTGACTTCAAAACGCTCGAGTAATTCTGGGCTGCTGAATTTCCACTGGGCTGAATCTGAAGAAAACAAAGTTGGAGAAATGGCAGATTTTTTTTTCTTTCTTTTATAGCGGATGAATACAGGTCGAGTTTGAATAAGCAAAAGGCAATATTTCTAAGAAAGGCTGCTTTTTAAAATATGAGATTTTTTGGCTTTGGCGTTAAAGCAGTTTCTTGTTGTGAATGACTGAAGGACATATAGTGTGCTTAGGTGGAATACGAACAGACAAATCTTTCCTTGCCTCTCTGCCCCCAGTTGTAATCTTTTTCCTCCTTTGCCTGGAGCAAATTTAGAAATAGTCTTGATTTTCCCCATCCCAACCCAGTTTTCCTTTTTCCTGCTGAATTAGCTGCTTAAGATACATTGTCAAACAACATTGTTCCTGCTTGAATATGTAAGAGATAGTGTGAGTATGATCCAGGTTTTCCAATGCAAGCACTGAGAACAAAATTAAATGTTGCCCTGAGCAAGAAGTTTTCAATGAGGAGCTGATCTCTTTTTACACAAGCCCAAACCTGAAACCACCCCACAGACACCACTGCAATCTCTCTGGATGCGCAGGAGAGGTGAATCCACCCTCAAGTTTTGCCTCTCGCATCCTGGGGTGAGCAGCCTGGCTCAGGAGAAGGGGGATGGGCCTGCAAGGATTGCTGCCTTTTTATGCGATCTGCATCAGCTTCATGATCAAAGGCTGCAAGTGACCGGAACGGGCAGCGTCCTGGGCTTTCCCATTCACAGGGCACAGCAGGATTAACCCAGCGCCGCAACTGAGGACTTTGATGCCCATCACGTGCATCTCTGCTGCTGTGCCCCTTTGTTCTAGCCCCAGGAGGCAGGCGGTGGTGTGCACGTGTGGTTGGGTGGTGCTGTGGGGAGCAGAGGGTGTTTAAAGCCCCTTCGGATCCATCAGGGCTTGAATCAGTGAGACACGAGCCAAATGCCTCACGGGGTGGCTCTATCTTTGGCAGCCGTACGGTGGGGATGGGATTACAAGCAGCCTCATGTTGACAAGGCCATGGAGTAATAATAATATCTGGAATATTACAGAATTTGGGGAATAATAATATTGGGGGGATAATAACACCCTCTAGGGAATAAGGTTGTCTCTGTTTCACACGACCATGACACAGAGCGGCTGTAGCTCCTTATATGCAGTGGGAATTAGCAGCTTCTTCAAGGTCTACATGCCAGTTCCAGTTAAAATGTTCTCAGCATGTGTTCTGGCACCGCAGATGGGATGGGGATCTCCCTGCAAAATAAAACAAGTGGGACTTCCAGATCTGCTGGAAATTGCTCTGCTTCCTGTGCCTGGGAGTCAATAGCACTCAAAGATTCCCCTTGGCATTTGCTCTTCCTCCTTCCAATCAGTTAAGGGCCAGGTAGGGTTTTGCTGTATTATTTTCTGTTTAAGATCCAGACACCCATTTGCTGTGCATGTGCATAGCTCTACCAATTCAAAGGAGCTCTGCTTTTATGATTAAGATGAGCTTGTAATACCCTGAAAAGATGGCTTGGGGTACTGAACCCTGAATTCAGGGTACTGAGGTTAGAAATAAATAACTTGATTTGCATTTCTGTGCTAGCATATAACCCAGGTCTGATGTAATTGATTTGCAGTGCCTTCACAAAACCTCTTTGCTAGCACTAGATTTAATACCTGAGGCTAAAGGAGAAAAGGATGGTTTTAATAGTAAGAGGACATTGCAGCAACATGCCTGAGGGGGTGTAGGTTTCTAAGGCTGTCTCACAAGATAAGGACAGCCCCCTAGATGAAAATCCTGCCTCATACAGGAAAAGTACATCTGTGCTTCCATGTCGTGTCCTGGCTGGCGAGCCCCCCAGGATGGGGAGGGTGACCTGTATGCCAGTCCTCAGGCGGCATGAGGCGAGCGATTGCGTGCATGCTGTGTGGCAAAGAGCCATGTCCCCCGAGGGAGTGAGCCCTGGGACGTGCTGCTGCTGTTACTGATCTGCTGCTGCCCATCCACAGGCTGTTCCCCTTGCCTGCCAGCTTCAGGCAGGGATATGCCACCAATTCAAAAGGGACAAAATCCGGGTGAAGCATAACACAGCTCTTTCTTGGCTGGCCCTGCACAACAGCAGGGGGATTTGCTGCTTAATCTAAAGGGATCAGTGGGCTCAGAGAGTGCCCAAGCCCAGGACTAGTCGAATAGAAGAGCAGGACACACTGGCAGAAACACATATGAGCTCTCAGCAGCAGCATGCAGGCTGCGCAGTAGCTTCAGCACTGCCTGCTGGCGTCTCCTCCATCGGAGCCGGCAGCGCCTCTGAAGCAGCTGCTTGCCTGCCTCCTCCGACACCCAGCAAGGTGCCGTGATGGCAGCTGTGCCCATAAGCAGAGCTGCTGCAGATGGGTGGCTGGATCCAGAGGGATTTGCTGCAGGAAGGGCTGGCCTTGGGCTGTGCACGTGCTGGTCCACACAGGCAAAGAACCATCTGGTGAGAGGTGACTGCTGCAGGAGGCAGCAAGGGCAGGGATTGCTTCTCAGAGCCAGCCATGCAGAGACACTCACGTGTGTGTTTGTGTGTATACATACATTTCAACAGGACTTCTAGGAAAAAAAAAAAAAAAAAGAAGGGCTGATGTCGAATCACATCTCTATCAACTGCAGATGTGCACATCTAACACATTAAGCAAAAAGGAAAGGTGGCTGAAGCCATTAGAAAACCCTCTGAGCTGTAGAAAAGCAAACATTCCCTAAAGTGAGAAAACAAGCTGCACTGTCTGCATCTGTTTGCTGTGGGGCCCACAAAAGGGGAGAGAAATCAAGTCAAACTCAGAGGGCTTTTAGCTGCTTTTGGAGGAAGGGTCTGCCTCATGTGAAAGCCACAGCCATGGCAAGTGCTTGGAGCTGCCCTTTGGGAAAGGCTTGCATTGGTTGTAGCACCAGGTGTGCAGGGGAGACAGCCGACAATTACACCTTTTGTTTCTTTCCCATGTTTGACAGCCAGGTGCCTTTTTGATCTGTGGCATGCACGAGTGCATACATGTATATTTATACACAACCTCTGCTCTATCATTTTGGCTTAGTTGTGAATGGCGTATCTGAACATTTAAACAAATACAGGGCTGATGTACATACTCCAGTATCAAGTGCAGAGGTTCCCTTTTGGTATTTGTAGTCCCCTGCAGTTGTACGAAACATTTTCTTTCATGTGGCACTGTGAAATTATAAGGCTGTCATGCAGATTTTACTGAAGAAAAGCCGGTCCTGTGGTTTGTTTCCCAAAGATTGATGGGTTATATGGCAAAACTTTTCAGTGGGCCTGTAGGATTCAGCACTTTGCAAGGCCCAGGGTGGTTGGATGCATGTTGTGTGTGATGCCTGTCCAGAAATGAGATCTGGTTTGGGAGCCAAGCAATGGAAAAGTCATTCACAGAGGTGTAGATCTTTCTGTATCTGCAGAGGTCAGACAAACCAAGCAATTCCTATGGACTGCATGTTATACAGCTTGAGCCAGAATTGTAAATACAATGTTTGCACTAGTTCAGATATTAAGAATGATTTTTTTTTTCTGCCAATAAAGAGTTAAAAATCAGAAAGCCCAAGTCCCCTCTCTTCCCTGCGTGTTTACTACTGGTCACTGCGGGAGACAGAGTATTGGCCTGGAAGGCCTCTTATTGACCTTATTACATTCTTATAAAAAGCAAGTTGTTTTCTGGTTTAGAGCAGAGATTTTCTGCTCAGAGAAAAATCTTTGCTGGTTATTTCTGGCGCTGGAGCCAACCCTGCTGCAGGAGCTCCAAGGCCTCCCAGGTAATGGCACGGTCTGCGGGAGACCATTAAGTGGTATTCTGCAAGATGAAGAGGGCACTTCCAGGCTTGAGTTACGTTAGAGTAGTTTAAAACCATGGTGCTCACCATGGTATTTACCGCCTGCCATCAGAACTGCTTGAGAATAAGGCAGCAAAAACATTTGAGCAACCAGTTGTTGTGAACAAGAAAAACTCTGACCCAAGAGGGGGACTGGACTAATTACTCTGTGACCTTATGGCTCAAGCCAAGACCAAGTCTTGCACAGACTGCAGGGCTGTGGGCTTTCATTATATGAAAGAAGACTTGTTCCAGCAATCAGCAATTCCTTCTCTTTCCAGAGCCTTCTGGCTGCAAAATGAAAACCCTGGGGAGAAAAATATATTTCCTTTTTGGACTGATATGGAGTGGAGGGGGCATGCAAAAAGGGATAATTATTACTGCTATTATTATTTTGCTGCTGTAGAATTGGTGTGTTGGAGGGAAAAGAAATATGATGATGTGCTGTCCCTGACAATGATTTTTAAGTCCTAGATGCCTTTGAGAGTGACGTGGTACTGATCTCTTCTGGTGAGAAAACATCTGAGATCTGGTTCTATTGAGGAGCCAAAGAGAAAGGCAGGAGGGTTGTATTTCACGGTGCTCTAAGAACTGAACTACACAGGGAGGAACGTAAGGTTGACAGAGGTATGTCAGCACTCTCAAAGGATGGCCCAGGGTGCTATACATCCCTGTCCAAATTCATGAGTCTGCATCTACAGGTCTTTTAGTGTGTGATCTGAGTAATGTGGGAGAGATTTTCGAGTATGGGGCATGTACTATCTGAGGAAGAGCCATCTAATGCTCCTGCCTCGCTGTGCTGTGATTGAAGAAAGTCCCTCGTGTAAAATTTATTACATTCAGAATTCATAGCAAATCACTCTAAGTTGTAGTTTTGATGGAAATTAACCCTGTAAACCAACTGATCAAATCTTGGGTCAAGATGACATGGCATATGCAAATCATATGCAAAACTCATGTGCAGCTGCATGTACAAAGTTTACGCTCTACCACAAGCAAGCCTCCTCTGACTTCAATTAAAATTTTGCCCAAGTCAACTTGAGCCTTGCACAGTTAGATCTATGTGGGCTTTGTGCTTGATTTGCATATGTTATGTAATGGACAACATGGTATTGTGTTTCAGCTGCCTCCTCTTAATTAATACATGATAAAAAACTCATAGAGAATAATGATTAAGACAAATCTGCGCACAAGGAAATTGCTTGCCAATGACCACACTGGCAAAATTATAACCCAGTACTATTCCAGTCCCATTTATTTTCTGTTAGGTTTAATCACCACTAATAATTCAGTTGAGGGTAATTAATCTTTGCTGATCAAAGTACAGGAAAGGGCTGAAGTACTGTAGCTGCATCATAATGACATGTAATGCTGATGGTGCACAATTGCCTGTTTGCAGAGAGATGTGAATATGTCCTCATTGGCATATAGTCAATGAGTGTTAGTTCATTATCACTTAGCAGAGGATAGAAGCTCAAATAATAAGGTATAAGAGCCCCAAAATACATACATGGGCAGATGTTTGCAACTAGTGCTCAGTTCATTCCCTGAGTTGCAATGAAACTGTGGTAGAGACTACTGGCGAAAAGGACGTTTTATATTATTATGATTTTTTTTCCCTTT
The DNA here is from genome assembly GCF_011077185.1 of Oxyura jamaicensis. Taxonomy (NCBI): domain Eukaryota; kingdom Metazoa; phylum Chordata; class Aves; order Anseriformes; family Anatidae; genus Oxyura; species Oxyura jamaicensis. Next base: position 46,683,218 of record NC_048897.1, on the reverse strand, counting down.
CTGAATTGCTCAGTCAAGATGAAGTACAGTGTATGCTGCACTAAAGAAGAAGAAAGTTTAGTTCCCAGATCCCTGAGATTTCATGGCAGAAAGTCGAGTTCCCATGTCCCTTGTATTCCTCGGGTAAGCATCAGGTTGGAAGCTTGTGGGCTCCATGGGGCCAATGAATACTTTATTGAAAAGGATGTCTTCTCTGGGTGGCTTGATGCCTTAAAGCTGCTGCAATGGCCATCTTCCCTTGGGGGAGGTGGTTGGTGCACAGAGGGAGATGGACTGCTGGCAAGAGATTCGGCAGTGAACCCCAAATGTGGCTGAGAGCTAAAGGTGGTAGGCCATGTGGTTTCAGATCCTGACTGTGCTGTTGTCTTGGACTAGGCACAAATCCAGCAGGATCATTTCCATCCCTATAGCCAGAGAAAAGAACAGGGACAAGTTTCCTCCTGATTTACTTCAGCTAAATATTAGATATGTAACATGCTTGAACTTACAAGGCTCAAAGTCAATGTTGTGCTGCACTGTTTTGCAGATGACATTTAAAAAATCCCAACACCTAATTTATTTAGTTAGGGTTCATTTATTTTAATCTTTCAGCTATGCCCTTGTTTGGGAACTTTGATCTGAAAGTGGTGTTTGTTTTCAAAGTACCGAAAAACATTCTTTCCATGTCTGAATATTCTATTTAAAATTCCTTTGATATTCCCTTCTATTGATACTGCCACCAAACATCAGAGGTGTTAAAAAAATGACAACACCTATTACTAAGAGACAGACAGTGTTTAGAGCTACAGTGGTCCTGGAGTAGAGTGAATCAAAACTGGAAATCCATCAGTTCTTTGGCTGCTAAGCCATTTCCATGCTGGGTTGGCATTTATCTTCCAGAATAGAGAAGCCTTTCAGAGAACAGCAAATATCTGGCTGGGAGCCAGAAGCCTTGGATATAAGACAATTAGCACAACAGGGGGAAAGAAGGGCTTCCGGAATTAGAGAAGAATAAGAAATATTTGTAATGTGCACTTTAAGTTATTGGTTTGATCACAGTAAATGTTTGTCACATTTCTCTTGATTGGAGGCGTAGTGCTGTATTGCTTGTCTGGTTTTGCTTTCTTCTGTAATTAGTTTCACCACTGAGTGGTAGGACTGGTACATATTGCACTTGTTGTCCTGTTCTTCATCTTTAAAAGGCTACTGTGTTTGGTTCAAAATAGATAAAACGGCAACTTGCTAGTTGCTGCAAAGACAGACTGCTCCCTCCTAATCCGCTGGCTCTCTCTCCATACATAGCTTTAATTAGACATGAGGATTTAAGCCTTTACATTCTGAGGCATGTTACAGTCAAACTAATAATTAAGAGGATATATTTAGATGGTTTAAAAAACCCACTGCTCTTCTAAGTAAATCTTGATGTTTAAAAGTGCCAAAGGGTTTCCAGGCTCCTCACAGTATCACAAGCTGCAAATTTGCTCTTCTTACTGTCAAAGGAAAATATCCCAATCCTAAAACTCAAACAGGCTGTCAAGTCTTGAATATTAAAAGGTTTCAACAATTTTGTGGTACTCTGTTAGAAATACAAGGCACAGTTGCATTGATTAGGGTCACACCAGCTGAAACTGTGGAATTTCTTTAAGATTTAACTCATGAAGACGAAGAATTAATGAGGCCTGGGCTAACATTAGGGACTGAAACACGAATTTACTTGAAAACTAACAGAGATGAGATGTGTGAAAGCATCCTTCTGCTTTACATAGCTGCGTTTAAACCCCAGCTGGGATATTGTGTCTGCTTTTGGACACTGCGCTCCTTGAAAAATGTAGGTAAACAGAAAGACGGTAGTTCGGAGGAGAACTGAAAACACGGATCTGAAAAAAGCTGGGGATGTTTAGTCTAGAAAAGAGCAGACTGGTGTGTCATTTGGTGATCTTCAGATGTGCAACAGGCTATTGCAGAGCAGAACGGGCAGTCTGGTCTCCACAATGGACAGAAGAAGAAGTAACGGGCTTAAAGTTCAGAAAGGGAAACTTCATTAAAGCATTAGGAAAAACTTCCTATTTAAAGGCGGTTAAGGACTGGGTGATATTGTCTGGGTTAGGTGTGGAGGCTCACTGAAGGTTTTGCTTAGCAGGCTAAAGCAGTATCAGTTAAAGGTGGTTTAGATTGGTGTCGTCATTGGCAAGAATGGTTTCTTGAAGTTGCTTTCTGCCCCATTTTCTATCATTTCCACTAACCATATTCTGTTCTTGCAGATGATCATCCTTTGTGACGTGGACTTTGGGCAAATAGTATTACTGCTCTTACACGTCTTTTGGTGTTGGGCATGGATTATGGAGTTATACATCACAGGGCTCATAAGATATATATATTTATCCGTTATTCTATCATGATGAAAATGTAAATGAAGAGGAAATGACATTTTTCTTTAAATTTTTCCATGGAAGAATATTGTCTATTAAAAACCTTAATGGTTTTTTGTTTGTTTGTTTTGTTTTGTTTTTTTTTTTCCCCGTAAATCAAAGTGCCCCATGGGAAAAAAATCCAAACAGCACATTTTGGGATGAGCCAATCCAAGTCAAAATGATGTACTTTGGCAACTCAGCAGAGAGTTACTGCTTGCACAGTGGCTGATGGGAGTTACAGCTTTGTCTCCTAGGTCCCTGATCTCTGTTCTTTTGCCTTCTAAGTGTCTCATTGCATTGCCTCACTGGGAGGCTGCAAGGCCTGCAGGAGGTGGGAGGTGTGGTGGTTTTACCGTGCTAGGCAATTGAACACCACAACCGCTCTCTCACTCCTCTTCCTCAGATGAGGAGGGGAAGAAGTAAAGGAAAGAACAACTCATGGGTTGAGATAAGGATAATTTAATTAAGGAGAAAAAAAAATAAGGAATTATTATTAATTAAACAATTCAACTAAAGGGAAAAAAGGGAAAGGGGAAGAGGGAGGGGGAGAGGGAATAACTAAACAAAACAAGTAAAGGCTATGTGGAAGTGCAGAGGAAAGAAATTACTCTCTACTTCCCACAAACGAGCAACGCTTGACCACATCCTTGAAGCAGGGCCTCAACGCACGTAGCCGGTGCTCAGGACAAGGACAGACGTTTTCGCAATGAGAGCCCACCCCTCCCCTCTTCTTCCTTTTTCCACCTTTTATTGCTGAGTGTGACATCATATGGTATGGAATATCCCTTTGGTTGGTTTAGGTCAGCTGCCCTGCTGATGTTTCCTTCTCACTTTTTTGCCCACCCCTTAGGATGGTTAGAGAGAGTCCTGATGCTGTGCCAGCACTTCTCAGCAGCAGACACAACACTGGTGTGATACCACTGCTGTTCTAGCTACAAGTGCAGAGCGCAGCACTGCATGGGCTGCTGCAGGGAAATTTAACATCCCAGCCAGACCCAGTACAGGAGGATACAGTACAGTCAGGCTTTTGGGCAGCTCTGAGGAACCCAATGCGGCATGATGATGGCTTGGATGGACTATTCATGTTTCTGAACTATGAAATATCTCTCCTTGAAATGCCAAAATATATTCAAAGTTACTCTTTTCAGGCAAAATCTGCCTCTCTTTACTAGTTCCTAGGTGATTGGTTTGGAGTTTTTTGTTTGTTTGTTTCTGACATAATGATTTTGACTGGGGAGTGTCATTTTTCACTCATTTTAGAAAATGCATGAAAAGAGAATGTTCCACAGATGATTAAACTTTCAGTGAAAACAAGCAAGCAAACAATCCTTCCTTGCCCCTTGTTCATTCTTATTCCTACTATACATGGGGAATTCCTAGACCTGAAAACATTTTTATGGATTCTGCTGCAGAATTAAGCTAGGAGCTGCAATAGCATTCACCCTTGCTACAGGATCACCCTAGGGAGACATGTTCCAAACTGATAAGTGAATGGTGGTAGCAAGAATAGCCTCTGGTTTATGGTCCAGTAACCTCTGGTTATGATCACTTCACCTTTGGTTATGTGGGCAAGGACAGAACAAAGGCAAAGGACTTTCCTGAAAATGACTGTTCTCTGGCAAACCTGCATAAGAGGGAGGTCTCTGTCAAGTTCCTTGTTGGGATATTTTCAGATATTCCTGCATTGTTCTGTCAGGTGAGTCAGGTTCTGCTCCATCATAGGCCACCTTCTCCATGGTAACGCTGTACCTTATTTCTTGCAGCTCCTCCAGTCTGTCAAGACCCCAAGGGCACTGTTCCCATAGGAGGATTGCTCTTGAGCTTCATTCCTAGCTACATATCTTTTGCACCATTTAACTTTAGCCCCATCTCTTTTACTCCCTCTGAGACTTCAATCTATGCCGTTTCTATTGTTCAAATGACATGCAAGGGGCTTTGAAATGCTGGCTTAAAGGGCTTCCTCCCCTGCACTGCTAGGAGTCAAGAATAACTGCAGTATAGGACATCTTGTTCCACATCTCCCCATCTTCCATGTCAAGAAAAATAAAATGACTTAAAGCTGTACAAGAAACGTATTCCCCCTTTTACGATGTTAGTATTTCTCTTGGATATTTCCAAGTACTTTACAGTTGCCATATGGGAATTACCTGCAGTGCCAGAATGCCAGTCCCAGGACCTGCATTGCAATAAAACATTGTAAATTTTAGCATAGCAGCTAGAGTATAACCTTAAAACTTTCTTTGTATGGGGTCAGGTAATCAGCAGGGTCTGCTATTTGATTACTAGTAAACGTAAAGCTGTGTGGAAACCAGCTGTCTGTGCCCAGAGTAACTTCATGGGAAAGACAAGGTGGCTTTGGAGTTATATTCCCGAGCAGATACCCTGTCCCGGAGGGTGGGGAGACCTGGAGACCATTGTAATGGGTCACAGTTCTGCATCTGTCAGAGACCCATTCAGACCTCACAAGACTTTATTCTTTCCTTTTTGTAATATTAGATTTTTGTCTAATTGCCCTGAAAGCTGCTCAAGGTAACAGGTAATCCATGGTTAACTGGGGTGAGCCAAATCCTTACATCCTGCAAACAAGTTCTAGCTTAATGATGAATGCCAGCTCCAGGCTGTGCCCTTGTGTTCCGAATAGAATTGAACCATCCCTGTGTTTTACTGCATACGAAGACTGTGCCTGGCTCCACAAGAGCTACTTGATTAATTATCACACATCAGGCTGCTCTTTAGCAACGTCAGGCTCAGAAGGTGAGACCAGCCAGCCCAGCCTGCTGGGAAATTTCCGTGGGTAGCACTCTCAGGCATGACTCAGTCTGTTGTTCTGGTGAAGATCTGTCATGTCAGAACCTGCAGGGTGGTGACATCCTTGTAATTCCTCTGGAAAAACAAAAAGTGCAAGTCAGAGGCTTTATCTTAGCTTCATACTGATTGTGCTGTGTGTATAAGCACAACTTCAAGTTAAGCAATTGAGTAAAAATGATTTGAACCCTATAAAAGACAAAATAAAGATAATTGCATGTTAGACGCAAAGAGGAATATTGTCCTAGCTGTAAGCCTTCACCAGCCAGTTGTTGAGTCCAGTTGTGCCTGAGTGTTCTCCTGTCTCTCCAGCTCCTCCACCTCCTCCCTCTACTCCTTGGCTCAGGTCTGACTACACAGCTCAAAAAGGGAAGGTAAAATGGATATGAAGGTTGTCTTCTTCCCTTTGCTCCTGGGCATGCTACAAGCACCGCGTGCATGTTCCAGCTGCCAGCAATTCTAGGAACAGGTTCTTTGCAGAAAGGGGGCTCAGGAGTCTGTAGCGCCCCTTGCACTGGACTGGGCTCTGCATCCCACTGTTCATGTACAACACAGACAGATTTCCAGACCAGAAACAGGTATCTGCTTGGGTGAAGAGTTTCTCGGTGACAGTGGTCTGTCTTAGTCATATACAGTCCTGCCATTCTTGTGTGTCCTGTCACTCAGACCAGGCACCTTTGTCACCACTAGTGAAATTCTTCACTTGCTGCAGCTGATCAGAACTGCTGCTGAGATCAGACTTCAGTGACTGTAAATCATCTGCTCTCCATCCCTCTCAACAGCATTTTAACTGTGTGTGGGATATTAATTATAAGTTGTCTTTTTTCAGACCTATACTTCTGAATTACTTGTTGCTTTAGGAGCTGAAAAACTGGCCACAAGAGACAATGGCTCTGCAGTGGCTTTTAGCCTCTCAGGACAAATCCCTGAGCTGACATCATCTGCAATTATGGTGCACAGATCCAACCACTCTGACATAAGGTGGTAAATTATTCACGATTTGGCAGCCACCATAAATGAAGATTGTGCTTTAAGAAACCTCAGAACTGCAAGACTGGTTTGTCACCACAGTCCTATTCAGCCAGTGGCCTATCTCTGGAAACAAGACTCTGGATGATGGTGATAGAGCCCTAGGATAGATGTATGTGGAATAAATTATTTCTCTTTGATTTCATGGGATTTTCTTGGCTAATATCTGTAGGCACAAAGGTTAAAATCCTTCTCAGCTGGGACTGCGTGGTTTCTGCCCCAAAGAACTTGTATTTTAAAGTGAACCAAAGCTAAATACAGGGTGACACAGCTGCAGCAGCAGATTTGGTGGGTCAGTGCAGGGTGGAAGAAGGGTGAACTAATACCCTTGGGCAGACAAATTTCATGTCTTGTTCTAAAGAACTAGTTCTGAGTCACACAGACCCAGGCATGTTGGACTGCAGGGAACTATAACCATGATAGACACAGGTCAGGATTGCAATCAAGACTTGCAAGCTATTGAGTCTTGAGGAGCTCAGGTGAACAAAGCAAATATACATAATTCCTGCTAAGGATATATTTAGGGTCAGGAGAAAAGGTATAATCATTTCCCCATGTGTTGATCAGTTACATGAGAGGCCCAGCATGATTAGGAAAGTTAAAGCTTCTGTCAGCAACCGGTGTGACTCACATTGGTGTTTCTGGATCATTTCACAGATTAAATGGCTTCAGATTAGACTGAGAATTTCATAGGAGTCAGAAGAGGAGGAAAAATTCGTCGTCTTCATTGTTTTGCCCTTACAGGGATGAGGGGCCAGCCAGAGCTCACCTAAAGAGGACAGAGCCATCGTCCTGACTAGTTGTTGGGATGTGAGAAGGGTGGTGAGGAAAGCCAGCACTGCAGCCTTCTGTAGCTCTTGTAGCTCTTGTTTTCTTTTAGGAGACACCAGTTTGTGCTTCTCTATTGTACATCCTTAGTACAGGCCAGGAATGACTGCTAAAAGGCAATACCTGATGTGTGGTAAAATGGATTTCCTTCCTGCTGTTTGTCCTGTTTCTTGCACAACTTTACCATATACCATCATCATCACCATAATGAAAACATATTTATTAATTGAGGAACCCTGGGGAAAACTAGACAGGCCATTGTCTCCTTTGTGGGAGGTGTATATTGGTACTCAGAGAAAACCCTTTTGCATTAAATACCCTATTGATTTACTCTGTTCATTGAAGGCCTTTATTTACTCATTATCAGACATGTTATCTAGATATGAAGTAGAGGCTGGAATAATTTTTTTCTGAAAATGTGAAACTGCAAATGAACATTTACTCATGGAGCTTCACAGCCAGTAGGGACCATTACGAGCTTCAAGCCTGACCTCTTGCATAGCTGAGGCCAAGCAATATGACCAAGTAACTTGTCTATATGGTATTTAAGGAAACTTGTTCTTTGGAAACTGCATTTTAACTAGTTATTATTCAAGGAACGTGTGTTTCTTAGATTGCTTTTATACGTGCTGAAAATTTATTTTCTCTCTCATCTCTTTTCCAGTTTCAGTCTTTGAATTTCCTCCAGGTCCATCCAGCTGGCTGTGCAGGTAGCACTGGCTAACACCAGATACCTCAGCAGTCCTCTCCAGAATCGATGCAATGGTGTGTGCTCAGGCATCTGGTTGGAGTGAAATGAACTTCTCTTCATGAAGAAGTCGGCAGGCAGAAGGAGAAATTGCACAGTAAGGAATTAAATGTCCCTTGCTGAACTGAACACTGGCAAAGGGATATGTTGCTTCTTCCTGCTAGGGGTGGTTGTCCAGGAGAAAAAATCATTTGATTTTTTTCAGAGGCATTGTTGAGTGCTGTTCCTAATCCAGAGGGGGATAATGGAGGATTTGTTAGTGTCTGCAAGATATTATCCAGGCAGAGATGAGTGTGGTCTGCCCATGTTCCTTGTCACTGAAGCCATGTGAACATGGTGTTGAGCTGGAACTAATAAACTTCACTGGGAGACAGGATACAACAGCGCCAGCCAAATTTGCCAGTGCTGTCCACACAGCTTCCCTTCCTGTGCTCCGAGCACAGCTTCAGTCTGCTTGCAAACTACTTGAGCATTGTGTTGCCAAAAATTCCTCTTGAAACTGGAATGTCCTTTTCCTATCTGTGACCTGCTTAGCTAATTGCATATTTTAGGATTTTGCACAATGACTGGGGACAATGGGGAAACTCTTCAAGAAGGAGGACAGTACTTCCTAAGCAGAAGGTTGGGAAAGGGGCCTTGACAGAGATCAACAAAGCCATTTTCATTAACGCATACTGGCACTTTTCTGGAAATTCTTTCCCATAGAAAATAAGCCTAAAGAACCTTAAGGTAAAAACAACTTTTTTTCTTTTTCTTTTCCTTTTTTTTTTTTTTTTTCTTTTTAAGTTGGAATAAAATCTGTTGAGGTGAGATTAAACTTTTCTGTTTGTCACCCTAAAATGGCTGTTGCAACTATATATAGTATGCAATATATCAGCTTACTTCAGAGGTGAAAGGTGTTATAATCAATACCTTCTGAAAAGCTAAGAGTAGTGTCCATCAAATAATAGATACTGGCTTGAGAGAATGAGATTTATGTATATTAAAATACATCTGGGTGATAAGTTTAATGTACAAGGTATTAATAGCCAGTAAATAAAGGCCAAGTACTAATAGCCCTTCCTATTAAACAGTGAACCAATGTAAATAAGATGCATCAGCAACAGCTGAAAATGAAGCCCTTCTTATATATGTCCTTTGAATCTCTTCACCTTCACAAAATAGTCATGCAAAGAGTGATAAGTGCATTGCCACCTAGCAGCTGTCCAGGCAAACCAAAGCATAACAGCACTACTAGCTGAAACCTGGCAATTCCAAGGTTCCCTTGCAAAGAAAATCCCGATAAAACACTAAATTGCAGGAAGTCAATAATTTTATCCAATTAATCAGGATAAGTGCGCTGGTACCAATCTGGTATCTCACACTTGAGTGGGATAGACACAGCTGCAGTGGGATGCCAGTGACATTTTTTCCTCTAGCAATCCGGGATGAACATAAATCTGCTTATAAGTATGAGTGGGAAATTGGTAGTCCCTTACGCTGAAATTCAAAAGAAATGGTTTTGATTTTTTTTTGGCACCTGCTTACATCTGAGTTGGAGTGATTGCTCAAACGTGGAGAACATGGAGATGAAGCAGACAGATTCCTCCCTTCTGGAGCTGTTAATCAGCTTAAACATTGCTGGCTTAACACTGTGGCCTGGAGTCTGCACGTTGCCCCCATCTTCTTCACCGGTGGATGTGGGAAGAAGGCCTGCAGACCTGCGCCAAAGTAGCTCTTCTCCAGGACCCTTTCACACCTTTGTCTTTCTAGGCCATTGAAGAAGCCTCACTGCCTGCAGTTTACAGCCTGTATTGGAGAGCAAGAATGTGCTCAGTCCCGAACACTGCAGGAAGAGAGCATGCTTTCTGAGCATGCTGGTGAGCAGATGGGAAAGCAAGCTTCCTCTAAACCAAGACTGGGAGAGTCACCCCTGCAAGCCTAGGGATCATTCCAGTGGTGCTTGCACTTGTATGGGTTATTTTGCATTAATACAAAATAAAACACCCCCAGAATTCTAAAAAGAGAAGACCCAATCAGATGTTTAGTTCCGTAGATATTACAGCTAGATTTATAACTACCCAGTGCCATGGACTGCCAGGTGCGGAGGAAGAGCTTGTGCCTGTAGCAAAAATTTGTTATGAGGAAGCTGTAATAGTACCCATCACTGTTAAAAGGTCACATTTAAAGCAGTGGGCTACAAGTTTTTCTGGAGGGAATTGTGTGATAGAGCAAACAGCACTAGCACACACTAGCAAACAGAGAAGATGTGGGGGATCTAGCAATGCTCAGCAGTGCCTCTTGAAAGATGGAAATACCAAAAGGTATCAGTAATTGTGAAACAATTTGTAAAACCCCACCACTTTTTTCCCCTTGCCCCTTCATACCCATGGTGCGTCTGCAAACCAGCACACCCTCCACTGTCTTTTGTGAGGAACACTTGAACAGGCTTTAATGAGTACTGGGGTGGTGATGATGGCAGAAACGTGCTGCTGAAATGACATTCACTCCTGGGCTTGCTTACAGTAAGAGGATGCCTGCATCAATTTATAACCCAGAAGACTTTAAGTTTGACATTCACATCCTCTGTCTTACTATCTGCAGAAGGTTTGGCATCCTGAACATAGTTTGAAAAGGATGCACCACTTCATTGTAATCTCTTTAGCAGTTGTTGTGTATTAAGCATGTATATGAGAGAAAAATGTGGATGCAACTAGTACCATCATTGCATAGATGCATGTGCCAGACATGACTTTAAAGCATTTAGCATTCATTTTCATATCTTAAAATTCAGCGATGTTTGTGCTTCAAAACCTGGAAGGATAACATAGATATACAAGGTGCCTTAGGGCATTGGAAGTTAGCTCTTGGAGGTACTTGTGACACGTGGTCTAAAATAAGATGATTCATTTTTGTTACTCCAGATAGTTTCTGTTGGCTATGGATAGAGTAAGTCCATTTCTAGTACAGCTACTGTTTCTCCTTCACTTCCCCAAAATACATTTTTTTTTTTTTTAAATGTACATCTAATTAAAGGACATGTAATTCAGCAGAAAGTCTTTTAAATGCATAACTGATTATCTACTTCCTGTAATTGCTGGTTTGTATATTGAAACTTAGATTGAGTTGGCAGACAATAAAAGATTACTTTTTAATTAGATATACTCATCCCTATCATTTGGGAATAGGGGATATTTTCCACCACTGCTATTCTTCGTATCCAGCAACACACACTAATCTCTTGCTTGCTATTAGAGTCATTTTTTTTTCCAAATGAGAAATAAACAGAAGCCTGCATCTCTTGCAGAAACAGCATGGTTAGGCAGTATTTGTCATTTTCGATAAGACATTGGTAGTGGGATGTATATTATGCATTTGATGGTGCACAGCAAGACTATGTACGAGGGCCAGTTTAAAGCATGGAGATTCACTTACAATCCCCAAGGATTTTTCATATTCATTCTTTATTAGAAATTCTGTTTTTACATCAGAAGTGTGTAAACACAAAATTATGACCCCCAAACTATTCTTTTATGGAGTCTCAAACTCATTTTTCTTTCCTTGTGACAAATGAAGCAATTATTATCTGTCTTAAAAGGTATCTCATGTAACCTCTTGCCCTGCAAACTCGATCTAAAATGACAACATCTCTGGAGAGCTTTCTCTGCATGATAAACTGAGTTGCAGCCTACCTCTGTTTAACACACACAGTCACAGGCATCAGAGTATTTGGAGCTCTCTGTTAACAGTGTGGCTGCAAAATAGGGTGTCTAGCTGGTAACTTGGGGGCAAGTCACATTCAAAGCAAGGGCTCTCAATGTGTAATTCCTTTCTCATGTGAGGACCATATTTCAAAAGCAGAGATGGGGTCCCCGCACCCCTCCGACTCAGCTTGCCCTCCGCCATTCACAGCTGCACAGCTGTCATGTGGGAGCCAGAACAACCAATTTCATGGCAAAGTAATGGCTGGTTCCGTGTATATTTTTAGCCATCTTTTTCAAGTAGTTCAGCCTCTGGAAAAGGAGGTGGCGGAAGCACTGGCCTCCCTTATCAAGTCCTCTGAAGAGATTAGTGCGGATCCATGTGTGCAAGCACCATAATTCCTTGCTTCGCATCTGTAGTTAGGAAAGGAAGCCTTGTTATGGTACATGTGGCAAAGCTATATCTCTAACTGAAACTATACTGAATTTTGCTTGCCCCTAATTTTGCTTAGCCTCCAGCACCTGCAGTCTACTCTGCTTCCTCCTCCAGACCTTACACAGTCACAGCTCCGCTGATTCAATGCCTATTCATGTCATCCATCATGGTTTTCCTCTTGACTGCTGTAAATCTCCTATTGCATTTTTTTTTTTGTGTGTGTGGGTCCCTTCTAAACAAAAGGGATGTGATTCTTCTCTCCCTCCCACCGGATTTAACCTGTTGTAGTTTGCCATGTCATTATTCATGATTTAAACGAGGCTAAGCAAGAGAAGAATAGTGCACTGAGATTTTCATTATGTCAAAGCCATGCTATTCTCTTCACGCAGGCTGTGGTATTATATCACCCTGTCCCTTCACCACTTTCAAAGGCTTCCTTTCCTCACCATCGAGCTCAGCAGCATGCAAAGGACTTCCAGAGCTTGTTTTTGAACTCGCCTGACCCTGCTTCTCTGATCTCATATCCACTCCCACACACATATATTTGCCTTTTCTAATCTGGCTATCTCTTGTGGCTGCCCAGCTCTAAGCATCTGAGTGTCTGTTCTTATTTATGCCTCCCATTTGCCTGACGCTTCAAGCCCTGAGTCATTTCCCCTCTCCCAGGCTCACCTTCATGGCTCTCCTGTTCCTCCCAGCTGGTGAGCAGGCTGTCCTGCCACGTTGCCTTCCTCTCCCTCAGACATCACTGGTGGGTCCCCGCCTTGCTAGCTCCGCATTCAGTTGAGCAGATGCCTCTTATGGTTTCACAAGATCTGGTGGTTTTCTGACTGTGCTCTGTGGGTGTGGGTGAGCCCAGCCATCAGGACACAAGGCCCTTCTATCAGTCTTCCCTCAGGACGTAGGCCGTGCTGTCACAGGCTCTGCTACAGGTCTCCCACTCCAGCGTCCTCCATCCAGGGCTGCTTTCCACCTCCTTGCTGCCCCAGGGGGCACATGCTGGGCAGGGTGTTCAAGGAGGGTGAGGGGGTGTTTGTTGAAAGCACATGAGGCTGTGTCCTGCTGGTCACACTGTTATTGCAGGGGTGTCCCTGCATGCAGCTCCTGCTCTGCCTGGCAGGTCCCCACGGTGTCATTTAGCTAGTGGTGACAGCGCATAGGTATTCCTGGTCTGGTCAGCACCCAGGGACCTTTCTGTGATTAAACAGTGCTGGTAGAGCTTTGTCAAAGGCAGTGTTTTTCAGGCTGCATTTTAATGCCATCAACTCAGGATTTATGCTTGTGTGATGGGATCCTCACATGTGCAGGCGTCGGTGGCTCATTCCTTTCCTTCAGTAATTGCTCAGCTGCCCTTTATGTGGAGAACAGAAAGTGAGAGGTGGCGAGCAGCTGAGTAACCTCTAGCTGCTACTGCATCTTCAGGAGGCCTTTCCGTCTGGCAGGTGTAACCTTTGGAGAAGTCATACACTATCATCACTCTTCCTCTCCACCCACCGAGCTACAGCTGAGGTGACATGGGATCGGATGATTTGGAGAAGAACCTCAGGGCAGGGCTGCCTGAAATATCCAGGTATCAAATATACTGATCAGCTCTATATAACTTGCTTTCTATTAGGGGGTATATTATAATCGCATGTGGGTGTGCTGCTTCCCACCAGGAGCAGCAATTTGCACATGTATGTGTGACTCCTGAGAGGAGGGTGTATCTCCCTGGTGCTGGAGTGGATTCTGTGCAACTTTTTGCCTTTACAGGAGGTCCAGAAATGCCTTGCACCTCAGTGTGGTAATTCATACATCTGAGATTGCCTAGACAGTAAAGAATAGACTCATATTTCTGAATAAATGACAACATTACAGCTTGAAATTTTTATAGGGACCTGCCACCCTCCCGAAAGGTTGGATGGCACTGAATTACAGTGACCCCAGAGAAGCTGTGCCTTCTTTTGAGCTTTACCAGCTTCTGCGTGGTAGTCACACATGCTCCTTGCAACACCCTTCTGAGAGAGCTGTGGGAAGAGGTGGCTGGGGAACTTGACCATAGGGGAAACTGTGTTAGATCTTTATGCTCCTTCATTCCAGGAACATTGACCCTGGGATATGTGTGGCAGCAGCCCCAGTTGTCTCCTGTGGCCGTGAGTATGGTAATTGTACACTGTGAACATGCACCCTCTTCTCCGAGGAATTTGAAGTTAAGCAATTTTTTACCTCTGACTGGGATTTCAGAGGCTCTTACTGCTCAGGCAGAGTAAAAACTTCAGCTACGTTCCCTGCACGTGCCCAGGTAAGTTATAGAACACATGAGGTGTGTCCAGCACTTCCAGGAGCCATTGGACTTTGGCCTCTGGCCTCTACACTGGAGAGATGGTATATATATGCACAATAAATGCTATGTGTTTCCATGCACAGACCATCTGTGAAACGTAGGCATAGGATGTCTAATGCTTCCTGAAAACCTGGGACAGAAATATGGCAACCCTATGGCTGATGCTCTGCAATGTGACTGAGACCATAATTTTCAAAGGACTTTGGACTTCCAGCTGCTGCTGATTACAGCATTTTTCAAGAGCAGATGTTGAGCATGGCTGGGACTCCAAGATGGGTGTATTTGGTAGGACAGATGTTGCATGTGAAACTCCTGAGTACAGCAAGAAAAGGTGACAAAGCTTTTCATTGTGAGGTTCTTCGAAGAATATGGTACAAGATGGAAAGCTACACAGTGCAGCTGGGGTCAGGGGTATATTTCAGTCTTACTTCAATGTGATGGAAGTGCTGTGTGACTCTTTTAATCAAACTCTCTAGAGGAAAAAAAGTGCACCTACTGATACTGATGGCTGTTTTATTTATTCACTTATTAAGCACCCTTGAAATTAGAGTCTATTGTAAAAGTATCACTATTTTCTTCTCCAATGGATACCTGATTAATGTCTTGTGAGTTGTGCATGCCCTGCCAAATGAGAGTGATGAGTTTCCCAGCTGATAGCTAAATAATTCTTTAAGTGAGTTATTGTCTCACTTAGTAGCTCTGGTAGACTAGATCCCTACCTGATGAGCCCTCCCCATGCAGAACAAAGAGAGCTCTAATTTAGAATGGTATTAACACAGAAATTCAGCAGTGAGAAATTGCCTAGAGGCTTTTCTCTTGCATTTTCCCTGCAGGGAGATTCACATTTTAAGCTCTCCCAAACCAAAAGGTCATCCCATTTGTTCCAAGGATTTTTGGAGACTAACCAATAGCCAATATTTATATAGGAAAATACTCTCATTAGCCCACTCCAGCTCTTCTCAAGATTGTTTGGAAGATTTTTCAAATTTGCAGATCTCCCATAAGAAGGAGTGAAGTGAAGGAAGCTTTTGGAGCTGAACATCTGCTCTTAAAGAAGGCAAGCACAGGTATAGGGGGGTGAAAATGCTTATTGTCCCACTGGGGTCTTCACTGCCTCTGGAGTTGCGAGGACAAGTGCCTGGGGACAATTAAACAGTACTTCACACTCAGTTCATCTTACACACTGCTTTCTTAGCTCACGTCATTCCCCTCATCTCCCATTCCCTTTCATTTTCTCTTCCCTTTCTCTGCACTCTAGCAACTACCAAATCTTTGATTCAGTGTGCTGGCTCACACTGGTAGCTGCAACCCCAAGAAGACAGAGATGCTACTGATGACATTGAGCTGTCTGAGCTCAGCTTCTCTCTCAGATTTGGTCCTTGTCATCCTTTTGTTATCATCATCAGCCACCCTACCATTATCACTGTTATCTTTGCTGGAAAATCAGTGTAAAGTATCCATTTAATTTTGGGGCAGGGACCTTCATGTTTTTAAGTTCTGCCTAGCCACCCCACTTCTTTCCCCACTGTTTATTTTATTCATAGGGCTGAAAGGTATGTTTCTGTTTAAATCTACCCCTTGCAAGGCCTCATTCTGCTTAACTTCTGGCATTTCTCATTTTATTCTCAAGCTTCTTGACCTCTAAAGTACCTTCACTTTGTTGAGCTCTCTCTCTCTCTCTCTCTCTCTCTCTCTCTTTTATTTATTTATTTTTTTTTTCCCATTCTTTGCTGGCTCTTGGTTGATTGCTATTATCCTTTGTTGAGGTGGCTTACTCATTCACTTACATTTAGAGTAATTTTTACAGGATTTGTTTTTCCCTGGCTTGGGAGATGTGCTGGAGGTAGTTTCTATACTTTTGGTTGAAAGGAATCTCAGGCCTTTCCCACATTCAGGACTTTCAGTTCTTTAGTCCAGTTGAGTTCACTAATTAGTTCCCTTAATTTCTCAAATTCTGCCCATTTGAAATGTAGAACCTTAATTACAGACCTATTTTTGTTTACTCTTCCATTTAATTTAAAATGAATCAACTTGTTATTGCTCAGTCAAAGGTTATTTTCTTTGATCACTTCTCCTGTAATGTGCTTGCTATTTACCAAAATGAAGCCTAAAATAGCATCAGTGGTTCAGATTGTTTGGTGAATTAATTTGTTGGCAATTACATCTAAGTCTGTTTGGCCATGCTGCAAATAGTAGCTTCTGTATCTATGAAACTGTATTTATTTCTCTCAAATTTCCTACCTTAATGACGTGGCACATTATTTCTGATATTGAAAAAGAAACAAATCAAATGTTAAAAAATCTAGAGAGGAAGAGAGAACATAATATGGAGCAGTTTTATGTCACTTTGTAACTATTGCTGTATGCATTTCTGGTACATCCCATCTCAGAAAGGATACAACACAAATGGAAAAGGTTCGGAGATGGGCAGCAAGAATGAAACGTGGAAGAGCTTCTGCCTGAGGAAAAACTGACCTGAATAAAAGTCTTTAAGCTGGAGAAGGGATAAATGAAGGTACCTATACTGATGGATAGGATATCATAAAGATGGTAAATAAGGACGAATTGTTCATTATCCTTTCCCATTTAAGGGAACAGAAGAGGTTATCAGGAGAAACTGGCAGATAGTTTGTTCAAAGCAGGCAGAAAGAAATGCTTTGTTTCACATAGCATATAGCTGTATGAAATTTCTTTTTGCCACATGTTGCTATGCTTGTTTGTGTAGATTAAAAACAAATACAAAACCAAAAGAAAAACAGATACACAAAATCTCACAACAACAACAACAACAAAACTACCCCCAAATCCTAGAGAGATTAATGGAAGAAAAAAGCTAGTTAAGACTACTGACAGCACCTCTGACTCAGAAAGCTGTTGAAAGCAAACTGTTTATTCTAAGGAAGTGATCTTTCTCTGATGTCCTGCATGGAACATCTGCCTTTGGCCATTGTTTGGGGCAAGATGGACTTCTAGTCTGCAGGGCTGCTTCTATGACCCCATGCCCAGTGACAAACCAAGGACCTTAGTGTACTGCAGCTTACAGTGCCTCCAAAATGATTCCCATGTCATGGGCAGGGGTAACAGAGGAAGATAACATAATTTATATTGGTTTTTGCTTCCTTTGGATACTTGTAATGGACAGGGTAATACTCAGCTCTGCACAGTATGTGCTTGCCATTTCTGATTAATTTCCAGGCACCTTTTCATTTGGAAGTGGACTCAGTTCTTTCTCTGGGCTCTGGTAGGCAGCAGGTCACAGAGAAATGCCAGGGAAGCACAGACCACCACTCAGTGTTGTTTAAGGAATAAAGGTGGGTGAGGTCAAATGGTTAAGAAAATGTGATTGGTTAATAAATATGGCCAAAATAATGGTCTCATGTATGGCGTAGCTATGCAACAGCATTCTTAGGGGCAGAAATCCTGTGAATCTACCAAGACTGCTGGAGTGTGCTACCAAATTTTATCCAGTTCTGTCTACCTCTCTGTTCACAGAAGATGTTGCCAAAGCTGAGTTCATAACTTGCAAACCTCTAACAGCTGCCTGATGTTCTTTTAATCTTTCACATATGCTGAATTCAGCTTCCTCAGAGCTACAAAAAGCACAAGCTACATTTTTTTGTCCTGCAGCTTCCTAGGAGGTCTAAGTTTTGACTTATGCCCCTCTGTCCCCAAATCAAAGGTAAATGGCAATGTGCCATTGACAGACGTGCTCAGGCAATGGTTGTATGTTCAAAGGACGGGGATCTTCTACCCGGCTCTTGGGAGTTGGCCCTAGCTGATACAAGGATGTAGACCTGTCTTGGCACATGTGGGGAGAGTAGTCCATTTTCCCTCAATTTTTTCATTCCCCAACCTTTTGTCTTGTCTATTAAGGTCATTAGTTCCTCCAGCAAACTCTCTCTGCACTGTTTGTTCAGAGCCTAGAACAAAGAGATCATAGCCTGGCCCCTAGACACTGCTGTAATACTGTGGTGAATGATCCTTTTTTTTAACTGCACACAGATCAGACTGGTGAACTCCTACTTTGACGCTTCCAGACTGGTCATATGCACATCATTCTGATGATCAATTTTTTGTGGTTGCTTTGAAAAACATCAGCTTACTAGCAGTTTAATGTGAAGAGGAATATAAAGAAGCAGTGTTCCTACTTTGTCTCTTATGTGATAATTCCCTTTGGATATTTTCCAAGCTTTCTTCTTCCTTAGGATTTGTTTTTGGAGTTTTTGTCCCTAAAAATCTTTTATCATTCTGCTTTTGGAGCATCTTCAATTAGAGCTCAACAAAAGTTGATTTTTTTTTTTTTACTCACAGATACATTTACTTTAACAAATACTTTTAAATTCCTTCCTGTTTATTCACTACTCAGACTTCCTATTCTTTTTTATTAACACATTCTATTTTAAATCCTTTTAAATCTTCTTCACTTTCACTCTATGCCAGTCTGTGACTGATTGTTTCAGAATCTCCTCAAAGCCATGACTGGAATTCTTCATGTCTACTTCAGTATTTCAATGTACCTTTCTCGGGCTGTCACTCTTGTTCTGACTCTTTGTCATAGTTGTTTTGTCCTTTCATTTGTCCTTGCAATTTCAGGAAATACTTTTTTTTTTTTTTTTTTTTTTTTTTTTTTTTTTTCCTGTGAGAGGGTCACCAGGAGCTTGTTGTCTTCTTCTAGCCTACCAATTCCTGACTCATTTAATGGCTCTTGAGCCTGGTTAATAGAGTGACTCACCAAAATATTTCGCATCTCTTTGTATCTGTTGAAAGCGCCCTTTTACATCAGCATGCATTTATATATAAATATGTATGTGCCATCCTGCTAACTTAGGGTTCTATTTACCTGCTCATGTGTCTGTCTATCAAGCACTGTTCTCGATGGAAATTACTTCAATGTCTCTCCTTTTCTTTGAAGTGATTTCTAGACAGCTACTTATCAAAGAACATTAACATTGATGGCAGATCTATTTCCCCATTCCTGCAATTAACAATTCTATCAATTGAAGCTGTTTTTATGGGCCGATGACTGAGGCAACAAAAAGAGAAAATTTTATCTGTGAATGCAGTAATATTTCATGTAGCAGAGGGCAGTAGGACCAAGTACAAGGGACTAAACAAGTGCGGTATTCCACTGAGTACACAGGGAGAGAGGAATTTTACTCCATTGAATTCAGTTAGCTATTAACTTCAGCAAGGCAAAGAACCCTCCCTGGCAAGATTCTTCCATTAGCAGACATCCTGAGAGCTGATCCTGACAAAAGGTGCTGTGTAAGTCATGATAGTCTTAAATACAGAGGTTTTATTATTATTATTATTATTCTATTCCCCTATTTTCTTTGGCATGTTTTTGCTTTATACATTCTGAAGTTTAGTATCTGTCAGGATGTTTGGGTGATCAGGATTATTACTATATACTGCACGTTAAGGTGATTTCAGCACTACAATTATTTTACAAGTGCTGTATACACTGTCTGGTTTTGGGCAGCTAACATAGATGGCAACATTAAGCGTCAAAGCTTCTTATTCCTTCACAGAAATTAATCTGGCCTGTTTCCTGTGAAAGCTCACCCAAATATCATTCTTGGAATATTGTAGGAAATTTATCAGGTGCACCTCCTGGAAAAATTATACTGGGACTGAGTTTGCTTGAGGGGAATAATACTGTTTTCTTGCCTTTTCTCATGATTCCTTGAATAGGCAGGCACTAAACTGAGCTCAGCAGCAGATCTGCTCTGCACACCACTGCTCACTGCTGCAGCTGGTATCAGTATGACCGTCACTGCGCTCTCACTACGACAGCCCTTTCATATGATACATGAGATGTTCCTGGCCTGGTTTCAAAGGGCAAAGGAGAGAAGGATAACAGAGCCGACTCCATCTTTTGAGCATTTTGTTTACTGGAATATCCTTTTAACCATTCAACAGAGTACACTGCTGGGTTAAGAGAAAGTCATTAATGTTGCCCTTGGTAAGTGGATCAAGTAATAGTGCAATATGCTCTGATGCAGTAAAATGCAATCACTGCCTAGAAGCCTTTGCATTTGAAAACAAAAACAACAACAAGACACTAATTTTTGCTTGCTTTGCATTACTCTGGGGATATACAGCATTGCTTCTTCACCCGTATCACTAAAGTACCTAAGTGTACTGATTGTACCTGTGCAAATCAGAGATCTAGGAGATCACAGGAAACACTTCCCTCCTCAAATAAGCTTCTCCACTGCCTGAGTTTTTTTTAAAGCAAAGTCTGCTTCTTCTCATGGAATCAGAGCTATGTGCCACCACTCCTTGTTCTGGTGATTTGCTTATTATAACTTCACCTCTGCAGACTCAGATGTTTTCTGAAGACCACCACCAGGCGGGGTCCCCATACCCAGCCACTGAGTCACAAAGCTTGCTAGAAATATGAAACCTTGCCAGTTCCATGAAACCATCATAAAGACAGAAAAAAATTAAGCAAATGGCAAATTAGTAGCGTTGGACCTGGTGTGCTCTTTGTGAGAGGCTCAATTCTGTGTTGGCTCACATCTTAATCCACCCCAGCTGACACACACCAAGCATAAATCAGCACAGGGTCTGGCCTCTGTACTGTGCAAACATTAACTAATTAATCCTCCTTATAGCCACTGGAGGCTGCAAAGGAGTTATTATTATACTTCTCTTCAAGAGTGTGCAACTGAAGGAGAGGGGATAAATGATTAAAGAAAACAGATATAATGATTGTCTGAACTTGGGTGCAGAAGGACTTTTGGACATTTCTGGAACACCCTTCGCCTGTTTTTTTTTTAGCAGTCTCAGTTGAGGAATAAGCAGGAGTTTTGTGAGCTACTTTTAGAAAAGCTCCAGGGCCTAATCCTCATCTTTGTTACACTTATAAATCTGGAGAAATTCTATTTGCTCCTTGAGGACACACAAGGGGATTACAGCAATGTGGAAAATAAGAATCTGGCCCATCACATTAACATAAAATGTGAGGGAAAGGTGCCCAATAACAAGAAAAGAAAAGAAAAGAAAAGGGCGATACAGACAATAGGTTTCTTATGAGCAAATTGGCTATGTTTGTTTGCCTTTTTTTTTTTTTTTTTTTCCCTACATTAATGCTGTCCAGGCCTCCCCTGTGTATTCTCAAGGAAATGACTTTGTTATATCAGTGAAGTATATTGAAAATGAAATCAGTGGTAGCACCAAATGTGCCCAGACATGACAAGACTTTTAAATAACAACAGAAGAATTCTATCTCCTTTCCTGTTTGTTCCATGTTAACTTATGGAGATTGGTGCTGACTTTCTGGAATGGCTGCAGCAAGCTGTAAATGATGTATGAAAATGAAATGAAAAATCTCTGCTCAGGCCACTGTGCACAGCAATTGCTGCTGAGCCAAATTAATAGCTGTTTGCTCCTGTACACTCTGACATGAGATGGAGACAGAGAAGCCAGCAGCACAGAAATTGGCACAACCACCCACAAATATCCTGGACAGGATGTCTGTTGATTCTTCACCCAGTACTGTTGTCAGTGGTGGAGTCCTTTAGAGATATGAAAGGGAAGAGACCCAAATGTTTACAGCCCTTTCTGTAAAAGCTGAGGGATTTGCACACAGAAGGTAACAAGTTAGGTGGTGATGACACTTTCTTGGGACCTGCTTTTTCATGCCTCCGTTTCCTGACTTTGTTTACTGTCTTTTTCCCCATTTTTATCCAACTGTATCTCTGTTGCAACATCAACACCCCTGGGCATTGGGGCTGTGCAGGTGAAAGAGGCTTGCATCAAATGGGCGTAATTAAGCGAGCACATGTGTGGGGGTACAATTAACACCTGGTGATTATGTCAGTAACATGGTGGGCATGGTGACAAAGGGCATTTCTGTTGACCCAGTTACTGAAACGCTGCAGTGCAAAACTGCAAACAGTGATTATTAATACCATTAAAAATTCATGCAAGCTCAGGTTCTGCAAATGCTCTGCCATGTGAACAGTCTCTACGGAGATAAAGAGGGCACGACAGCAAGTGTAGAAAGCCGATGTCCGGGCTAATGATGTGCTGGCTACAAGTTGCCCCTCAGAGCTTTGGGCTCGACGTACCCCTGCCCCCTCAGCTGCCGGGCCCACCAGGCGTTTCGACAAGCGGCCCCCATCTGGCATCCCCCCTTGGACATTCACCGTGTAGCTCTTTGCTCCCCCCCTTGCTCCTTTTTGCATGGGTAACTTCTACAATTGCAGAGTAAAAACAAGTGAAATTAAAAAATAATACAAATTAAGCAAAATGACCTTTGTGTGATACTCCTTCGCAGCCTAGAAGCAAAGGGAGATGGGATTTAATTTAGGCCAGTCCTCTGCTGCATTTCAGATAAAGGATTTTTAATCTAGTCATGGGTTGATAAAAATACCCCTCTCTGATCCTGCAGGCAACTTTTTCTGCCAATTTTCTTTCCAGAGAGGAAGAGAGGGGAAAAAAATAATTGAAAGAACACTGCCGCATAGAAAATGACACTGACGGAGTAAAGCACTTTGGAACTGTGTACTCTGCCAGCTCTGTGTTTACTATTTTTTCCTCCTTTTACTTCAGAAATTTCAAGCTATTGGTAATCATCGGCAGGATTAGGTGGTGGCTTTTTTTTTTTTTTTTTTAGTTCAGGTACCAGTCTTTTAAATACAAAATGATTTCTCCATTCTGGAGTGTTATTTCAACTTTCACAGTACAGCTTGTTCTGTTCTACCCCAAGCAGAAAATTTTCAGGGTTAATTTATTCATCTAATTGCTGGATGCACATGTGGTATTGCAGTCCACAGTGATTTTATGGACTTAAGGCTATGGTAATGACTTAATAAACATGCATGTGTACATGATTTGAAGGGAATATATTTTCTTGAATGTAATGTTTCAGAAAACACAGAATGAAAAATAAAAGAGTGGCCAGAGGCATTTCTCAGTGGAGTGAAATGCTGAGCTTTTAGTATTTTTTACAATTAAGGACTCTGTTTAGAACAGGTATTACCTGTCCAGTTTCCTGACAACTTGTAAACATTTGAATAATCAAACCAAAAAAAATATGTATCATTTTTTGGCTTTCTTTGCCTGCATGTTATTTCTTTCAGCCCTTCTCTAGCTTCTTAAAGGTAGTTTGTGCACATCCACTGAAAAGCAGAGCTGAGCCAAATGAAGGAAAGGAACAGGACAAGTAAGATTAACAGCATTCAGGAAATGCATGTTAAACAACCTCTGGTGCTGTCTCTGAAAAGGGGAAGCGGGTCGGGAGGAAAGGACAAGTTTTAAGGGCAGCTGTTTGAGGGGCTGGCGAATTAAGCCATGCCAGCTTAAACAAAACCCTGCACAAAAGCACCTCTGTTAATGTGTATGAAGTTACACTGGTTTAACATTAAGAAGAGGGGAGATTGGACTCTATAGCTGTTGGACAATCCATTGCTCTTGAAAGTTAAAATGTTTTTTGAACATCCCTTTGGCAGTTTTTAAGTCTGATGGTGTGGGTGCAGCTTCTCCTTGGGAAGTGCCTGAACCGTACTGCCACAAGAAGAAGGGGTATTTTCCTGCAGCTGGGCAGGTGACAAAGTTTTTGAACTTAGACATTTAGAATGAGGTCTTTATCTCAATTTTGAATAAAATTTGGCTCAGTTTTTAAGCAGAGCCTTGGTCTGGATACTGGAGGCTCACTTGCACTTAGTATCTCTGCTTCCTGTAAGCTTTGTACAGAGAGTGGCTCATTGCCCAATTTGGCCATTGCTTGAGATGGAAAAATCCTCTGATCAGTCACCGTGAAGCAAGCTCCTGCCACAGTGGCTGTTTTTGGCCTTGACCAGACATGTACCCTGGGAGTATTGCTGTGAATCCCTCATTGTGCTGTGGATTTGGTATTGATGCCGCTTCACCTGGCTCTAGCTCAGGAGGCTGCTCTAGGTGACAGACCACTTTGGGCTGTGAAGGGAGGTCTGAGGAAGACTCAGGATCCTCAAGCAAACTTCAGATGATGGGAAGGACCATCCCAGGGAGCCACCATCCATGACTTTGTTATTTGCATTTCCCCACCCAACCCTGCCCCTGGAACTTGACTCTGTTAAAGGAGTGATTTTCATACTTTTGGATGTTAAAGGTGATTTCTTTCACCAAGCTCTCACATTTTCTCTCCAAAACAATAATACCTTTTTTGGAGAACTGGTGAAGGACAGCTCATGACTTTTTCCTGTTGTCCTGCCACAACTCTGAGGTACAGCAGAGATCTTCCTCACTGTCCCTCTACCCCCATTTACTGTCAGCATTAAGCCAAATTTAACTAAACTTTCCGTTAAAACAAGGAGCTACGGTTGAAAGCTCAGACACTGACATGCAACTTCTCTGATGCCCGTAGTGGTTATGGCTGTCAGCAGCCTTGGTGAGGGCTGCACCATTCTCCCACATGCCCTATCCAAAGACAATAGTACTATTATTATGGATTTCAGTTGGTTTCATTTGGCCTGGAAGAGGGTGTGATGAAGTGGCGTCCCACTTCTGCATCTGCTGTCCTGCGCACTTCACAGCAGAAGCAGTGTGTGTGCCATCCCTACGGACCAGCTGTAAGTCTTGCCTAATGGCTGCTCAGCAATGCAGCTTAGGGGTGATATCAGAAAGGCATTGCCCTTGGCGTGCAGCACCATGCCTTCGTTCAGACTCTGGATCCTATGCTTCTTGCTGCTTCCTAGCCTCATTATTTTTCATTTTGCTACTGCTAGTTTTGCTAGTAAGATCCCATTTGTCAAAACTGCTTTATCGAAACAGGGAAAAGATTGGGCTGGGAGAGTGCAGTGCACAGCTTCACGAGGGATGCAGTTACTTCCACAGCACAGGATCACATCAGCAAAGAACTGAAGGTGACTGCAGACCCATTCAGGTGAATGTCATTCATTATTTGTACGTACAACCAAGATGAAGCTATTCCTCTTTGCCCTCTTGGGAGGTGTTATTTAAATGAGGAAAAAGCAGGTCTTACTTCAAAGAACATATGAGCTAACCAAACAAGGCAAAGACAGGGGAAAATAAATATTACTTTGACTACTGAGATCAAATCAAGGCTTGGAGATGCTAAATGGTTTGCCTGAGGTGATATAAATAAGCCATAGAAGAACAGAGGTAGAAACTGAACCCAGAACCTCCAACCTGGTGAGCAGTGTCCTCTCAGATACTATGTGGTCAATAAAATGGCAACATCATAAAAATCCAGTTTTTGCCTGTGAACTCCTGGAGAAAACGTGACAGCATCAAAAAATAAAAATAAAAAATTTACTTTTCTGATAGTATTTTCTTCATGTCAGAATTACTTTTTCACAATTTTCAATACTTGTTATTGCTACTGAATTTAATAGCTAATTTAATGGTTATCTTTGATAACAAAATATTTTAAAATACAACTTCTTTTCTCTACAACTTCCTGAGCAGAGGAAGCGGAGAGGGAGGGGCCCATCTCTTCTCCCAGGTACCTGATGACAGGACACACAGGAATGGCGTAAAGCTGTGCCAGGGGAGGTTCAGACTAGATATAAGGAAAAAATTCTTTACTGCAAGGGTAGTTAAACACTGGAACAGGCTTCCTAGAGAGGTGGTCAATGCTCCCTGCCTGTCAGTGTTCAGGAGACAATTGGATAATGACCTCAATAACATGCTCTAACTTTTGGTTAGCCCTGAAGAGGCCAGGCGGTTGGACTAGACGATCTTTGAAGGTCCCTTCCAACTGTTCTGTTCTGTTCTATCCTATCCTATCCCCTATCCTATTCCCTATCCTATCCCCTATCCTATTCCCTATCCTATCCTATTAAAATTCCTGAATCTAAATGTTCCAGAATTCATGAATATGTTGGCATTTCTCACAGGACAAGCCTTCTTCTGGTGAAGAATGAAGAGCAGTGTACTTTGTACTGTATTTTTAAGGTTGTTCCTTCCTTTATCATCATATTTTATGTAGTTAAAAATAGGAGTTATATTCATTGCGTTGGAATATAAGCTTGCAATACACTTGTGTGGTTATCAGAAAGACTCAGTTCTTAATTACCTGCAAAAACCATTTATTGCCTGATATACTTTGGCACCATGAATATTATCCCTTAATTAACTGCCTTATTTCAGCTAAATTAAAGAAAGATCATTTAAAATATTACCATGAACTTTTTTTTTTAATTAATGCCAACTGTATCCTCAGCATTGAAAATAAAAAATAAAAATATTATTTCACTGAGCTGAGGAGTAAGGTTTCATTTTCTTGGATGAGTGAGGAGAGTTTTGTTCTTAAAACTGTGCATTTCTAAGAGGTACTTAAAGTGCAGCACACACTGGATTTTTTTTCCCTGTTGTCACAGGCTACCTTGTCCTGAAGGCCGTTCCATTTTGAAGAATGGAGTTCAGTAATTGCCCCCTGACAGACCGCCCTGTCAACTCTTCAGGATATCAGTGCTGGATTATTTGCTGGGAAAACACCTAAAGTCAACACAGGGAGGTACTGAAAATAGCATTCAGATGGTTGGGGGATATCCAGTGGGCTGGATGGAAGCACATGAAAGAGACGTGCTAAAGCAGGGTAAGGAACCATTTAATGACCGTGTAACCGTGTCTCTCTTTTGGCTACCAGATTTTCCCTGGAGCTTTGACCTGCTAGCCAGTAGTGAGAATGCCTGCTGCTCATAGATGCAAAGGTTTTTCTGTTGACTTACACTTGGCTTAGGCGTGAAAACCCTGCCTTGAGGTTGAGGGTAATTACTCCTGCATAGCAAAGACATGTGGGGCTGATTAGTTCCAGGCTAGATAGAGAGAGGGGGTGGATGGTTCTCAGGTAGAAATGAAAATAGGAGGGATGCTTTGCTCCAGGGAAGTGGGTGTTTAGTCTGAGGCTTGTTCCAGATGAGGATTTAAGTACCCAGAGCAGGAGAGAGGTAAAATTAGGTCCTGCAGGCCAAAACTGTAACATCAACCAGCTGAGAGAGTGTGTCAAGGTTCAGAATCTGTCTTTGACATCAGAGGTCTTTACATTTCTAGTTCACTACTTCTGTGTGCCCTGGGCTGCACTGCCTTGGTACTACATGATAAGAAGGATGCATTTCAGGTTCCCTGGTAATGCTTAGATGAGACTGCAGCTCTACCTTTGTATGAACGAAATACTAACAAAGTTGAAATTGAGCCTCACCCCAGAAGAACGGGCTAAATATTTTTGTGTGTCATTGCCCTCTTTTTCATTTTGGTTTAGAGGGCTTTGCTTTTATACTTTCCTATTACACAATTTTGTGCAATTACTGTGAATGAATTAATATTATGAGACTATGTTCATGGCTGTCCTTTACTGGTGGGGGAGGAGGGCAGAAGGAATGACTTCAGTGCTCCTTTAATTGCTGATCTCACTAATTACCCTCCAAACCAAGCAGGTTTTTGCTCAGAGCTGTTTCCACAAGCCAGAATGTCCTTCTGGAACTGGTTTACACCTGAAAGGGTAATTGCTTCCTGACTCTGAGCTTATATATTTCCAAAATCCAACAGCATCTCATCCAGCTTCATAATACACCTCCTCCCTTTACAAAACTGGGCTTGCCACAGTTAGGGGAGTTCCTTATTTATCCCCATCTTAGGACACCTGCCTGATAACAACCCAGGAAGGGCCTGTAGCTGGAATGGCTTGCACTCCTGATATGGTCAGAACCAGAATTTGTGTCCTTTGGTTTATTTCTTGAAATAACTGGCAAAATCCATGCAGGCAGTCTAGAAATGGACAGGGCTGTGAATGAGCAAACACTGACATGGGTGATGCTCCCACTGAACTTGCCAAGAGCTGAGTCTTGGCCCACAAGATACACTGGTGTGGTGCCAAAGGAGCAACCAAAAAAAGAAAACAAACAAACAAAATACCAACACAGCCCCAAAACATTTTCTTCTGGTGGTCACCAAGCAAACGTGGTTCTGGCAGTAACAGAAGATAAAAATGATCCCTCATTTGTGGGTGCACTGCCCTGGCTTGGTGCTGCCACTGCAGTGCCGCTGCTCCATAGGCACTTTATGAGTGATGTGACAGTTTCCCTGACTGAAGTAATTCCAAGTACTGTAACATGAGGTGTCAAGGCAGACAGTAGAAAACATTTCAATCCTTTTCATTAGAACAAAGCACTATTCTCTTGACGGCTTTCAAATGCATATTGTTTAGCTATTATGTTCTAACCTTGACTATTATATTCCAAGCACAATAGCAGTGGGAGCTTTCTGCTTTTTTGTTCTTTAGTGATCATGGTAAGAGAATTTCTCTTTTCCAGGGTCAGTAAAATATTCTGTTACAACGGAAAAAAAAAAATACAAAAAAAAAAAAAAAAGAGAGAGAGAGAAAAGATATATTTATGTTACAGTAGCAGCGAGACGGAAGTCTGAGGTCTCCCCTTGCGTCTCAGATTTCAGGTGGAATGGTTCCCAGTGTGGATTTTTACCCTAGTGGATCTTGTACTTCTCTTGACAGAAATCAAAGACTGCAAGTGCATCCTGCCTAGACTGCTCATATGACTAGTGACAAGCTGATGCTAAAATGACTGCAGTGTTAGCTACTGAAAGCCTCAGGCAATGTACAGCAGGTAAATGGTTAATTAAAATGATTCTTCAAGGATACCTTTAAGGGAACAGGGAGCCATTCCAAACCTCCATGGGGAGTTATTGATAGAAATTGCTGCTCCATGTTTTCTCTCAGGGCTACACACAGGCTGGTTACTTTAACTGTTTCTGACATTTCTTCTGTCTGACCATGAGGCTGCTGAGATGGGAGGATTACGTTACTCCTGTAAGAATGAGATCAGACACAGGTGAAAGCCAGAGATTCAGAAATGTGTGTGCAGTACACAAAATATGATGAAGCCTGGGCTCTCTTCTAGAAACAGCCATGCATTCTGGAGGACAGAAGTTCTCACTATTCTCAGCCTCTGCTTGGGCCTGATTGACTTCTGATCACCCTTCTGACCCACCAGTTTCCACTATCTCATTTTTTCCTCTTTTTTTTTTTTTTTTTTTCCTTATCTCGTTCTCCATTTTTTACCAGAAACTTCATTTTATTCCACTTAATAAACAGCAAACCCCATCACCTTCCAAGTCTTTCTTCACCGCCTCCTATCTCTCTCTTCTCATCCATTCCTACCTTCCCCTTTGCACCAGCTCCCACTCCCATCTTCTACCCCAAACTCCAGCTCTCAGTTTACCCTCTCCCTCCGCCATCCCTCCCCCTCCAGTGCCTTCAGCTTTTCCATGTCCGTAGTTTGATTTTTCCTCCTTCCTCGGTGCCAACGCCTGACAGAGAAGGAGTTGCTGATTATATGTCTTCATTGTAATTAAACTGGGCCAGAGCCCATTCTCTGGCACTAAAAGCAAGTGGCACAGTCTGGCTCACGTCCATACATCTAAACTCTCTTCCTCCCATAACAGTATGGCTTTATCCTTTATGCCTACTGGGAACAGCCCTTGGCAAGTGCTGCTTTCTGAACCCTGCCCAGACATGGTATCTGAGAGTACTCCCTAGGACAAGCCAAAACCATGCCAGGAAGCATGCTAATAATTAAACACTATAGACTGTGCTACGGGCCTCGGTGCTGCTTAATTTACTCATAAAAATGCAGATGAGAGAATGAGGGGGACAAACAATGTCCTTGCTTTCAGCACAGGTATAGACCCAGGCAGCAGCTACAGGGTCTGGTAAAACTGCTTCACACCCAGTTTGCCCGGGCAAGGAGGGCAGGCTCTGAAAAGCAAGCGTGAGCCTCTGGAACTGGTTATCTTTCAAGCATAAACTTGGCTAAATATGGGCAAGGTTTTTTAATCTAGTGGGGGTGTGGGAAACATGTCCTTGATTAAACTCCTGCCCTCCAGCACCCGCTGCCGAGCTCCTGCCCCCAAATGTAAGCTCCAAGCAAGGATTTCCTCAGGATTTTGAAATATAGGCTAAAAAAAAAAATAAAAATAAAAAAAATCCTGCTCTGCTTCCCCTTCCCCCAGGTGAGGATTGCAAAATTCAACTGAAAGAGAACACCCACATAGGAAACTTTATCTTCTTTAGTTAGTATTTAGCAAAATTTGCAGCAGCTGAGAGCAAGGTTGTATTGCATGTAGGCAGTGTAAAGCGATTTAGTAGTAAGTGGTAACACCTTTTCTGCCACATGTAGGTGTGGGTAGACATGCAGACTAGGGGGCTGATGCTTGGCATAGCTCCTTTGACATACCATATTTACCTGAGGCCAAACCTGTATCAAAAGGAAGATCTCAAGCTTCTGGGACACCTTTGGGAATGATGCTTTAAAGTTTAAGGGGACATTGTGTGAAGGGAGAGATAATGCTGGTTCAGTGACTGGGTAAACACAAAGTGGAAATCCTCTATAACCAGTGACTCTGTTATATACCCTCTTGTTTTATTTATTTTATTTTTATTTTATTTTATTTTATACCAAACAGATCTGGGATAAATAGTACATACGCATCCAGGTGTGCAACACACCCAGTGCCTGTATATGTGTGCATATTTATAGCTTGCTGAAGCTGAACACCGCTACATATTGAAATTATTAAAGTAGTAAGGTAGGCTATTTCTGTTTCCACAGCTTTGGACATGCTATATGCAGCCAACAGTAAAACTAATAAAGATTTTGTTACTTAATTCTAATTTTATTTCTGAAATAACCATGCATATTTTCTGAAGATTTTGCTTGTCTTTTAAACCTTAAATAATAGGCAAGCAATGTCTGTAATCCATCTGTTTGATTTTTCTCAAATGTATATATTTGTAGGTTGGCTTATTGGTTCTCTGCACTAATAATGAAGAAAAGTCTTGAAAATAACTTTTTGGTCACTGAGTGTTACTTGGGATTTGGTTTGGAGTAAGGTTTCAGATTTGGACCTGCAAACAGTAATATGTTCATCACGTCATGCATCGTGGAATAACCTCCTTATATGTAGCATGAATGAGGATTATGGAAACACAGGGATGGTCAAAATCCTCCGCATGCCATCTTGTCCCCAGTTCCCCGTTTCCTTCTCCCAGGCTGCCATCCTGGGAGGTTGTTTTCTCCCCATGCAGTGATAAATGTGTAGGAAGTTGGAGCTGGGTTCCTCAGCCCCATGTCTGGTTGTGTGGTCCAAGGCAGAAGAGACATCTTCTGCAATACAGCTGCACACCTTAGCCTGGGGTGAAGGCTGTCCTTGGTCATCCTATTTAGTGCAAGAATGCTTGCTTCTATGGTTTCCTTTTTTTTTCTTTTTTTTTTTTTCTTTTCCCCTCCATTCAAAAACGTATTGTCTTTTTGTGAAACCAGAGCAGATGTTCAAATTACATGTGTATTAGCACACAGTAACTCCATCCAAGGCAATGGAAAAATGTCTAATGGGCCTATCTTGTGTTAGAGACATAAGTAATAGTGCCTTTGTGCACTGTCAGGACTGACAAGACTGTCTCACTAGGGAGATTGGCAGCAGAAGACCATTAATGTGCAGATAAAGGAAGAGTGTTATCTCCTGGTGTTGTTCGAGTCGTTGGCAAATTTCCCTTCAGCTCCAGCAGAGATAGGAGTTAAGCTGAGAAGCTTGCCTTTTTATGGACAAATTTTCCTTTGCAGTTCCGAGATAAAGATTTTTTTGGAGGAAGAAGGCAGTATCAAGACAGAAAATGGCTGTGAGACCAGCTATTGCACTGGCAGATCTGAGTGTGGGGGACCCGTACATAAAAGCTGAAGCAAGCAAGAGATTTTCAAGTGGGGATCCTATCTGGGAATAGGGCAGAGCAACCAAAAGGAAAGCCAGGCCACCTGGGTAGAGGTGATTGGTGTTACGAGTGGTCCACAAGGCTCAGCACAGTGCAGAAAGCACCCAGATCTTGACATTTGAGCTCTTTTTGATGTGTCACTTAGGTGGCTCAGCAGGCTCCTGGAAGAAAGGTTATCAAAACAGTGTCAGCCTCTCAGAAAGAGGGAGAAAATGGCAGCTAAAACAGAGTCTATAATCAAATACAGACTTAAACTGCCATCTAAAACTTGTTCAAATAAGTCTACTGCCTGCTGTTGGTTTTCTGCCCTTCACACCTTTCTAAATCCCCCGTGGAAATTCTGCAATGCTGCAATTTGCATCCGAGACTGCATTTTCTTCAGCCTGTGAACTACTCCGTTCTTTGCAACTTTGCAGTTTTCAACAGAAACCCTCCTGCTTTCTTTCTCCTCCTGCCCTGCATTGGTGGAAGCCCTGTGGAGAGGACAGCAAGCTAAACAGAGCTGAGCAGAGGAGGTTTGGGGCGGCTGCCCACCGGGGAACTTGAGGCCTTGTATCAAAAGCCATGTCGTCGGCTGGACCCCATTTCAACTCACTCTCCCCTCTTCCGCACTCAGGAAGGATTTAAACCTTTCCAACACAAGCCTGGGGTAATAGCTGAAAGACATCCTGGATTTTTACGGATTTTGGCTCAGAGCAGCTTTCTTCTTTCCACTCCATAAGGAAAGTGCACTGATCACCTGATTTATGCACCCTTGTTATTTTGGTAGGGCTTTATGAACACTTTCATGAGACAATGAATTTCAGCAGCATATTCTCATGCCAGTTTCTCCCAGCTTGACAGCGCTGCTGGTGCTGATCTGGGAGCTTGTGTAGATCTGTGAATTAGAGCTTTTTCTGACAGTTTCTCCTTTCATGTCAGTGAGGCAAGTCAGCTCATGAGGAGATCTGATGGGCATTGGGGTTAGCACAAAGTTAGGACCATGATGGGGGAAGGCAGAGAGTGTGCACGGGGAGGCCTTGTTTTGGTTGCTGCTAGGTCCGTTCACCTTGTCTCGTGTGACTACAGTGTACCCAACACCTCTGCCCAACACTCAACAGAGCAAGAGAGAAAAACTCAAGTTAGCACTTCCTGGCCTTGTTCCCATTCCCAAGTGCTTTTCTCTTCTCAAGTACTCTTCTCAAGTGTTTCCCTAGAGCTGGGTTCTACACATTTACTTAAGTAACCGTAGTATAGCACCACCATTGGAAAGCCATTCACGGCAGCAACCTAATATTGTACTTAATCTTGCAAGCTTCCTTGTGTGAGCTTTGCTCGTGTTAGTGCTGGGGAACCTGCTTTCTGCTGTGCCCCGCTGGAAGGCCTCAAGATGTGTTTATTGCCTGTGTGAGTACTTCTACCTGAGGCAGGTGCTTTTCCCATAGGAGCACTGGGGAAGCCTGGCTCTCCGGGCACTCAGTGGCTGGCATTGCTGATCTTCTTGGCATAATGGAGACTTGAGGCCCTTCTTCATGCAAAGGATTGTTAGACCAGGGTCTATCAGGTCTCAGAAGTAATTTGTGAATTGGTCTAATTAAGTGATGGGATAACTGTATAGGAAAGGGCTTTGCTCTGGTGGAGAACACTTTACCTTGGATACCCTCATTCACCAGTCCCAGCTAAGCAAGTGGTAATCCCCTTTAGTTTTTAATTAAATGTCTTTCAAATTCAGCATTTTCCTTTTTCAGAAGACAAGAAGAAAGCACAAAACTAAAGATTTTTCTGAAAAGTTATTTCTCTGCCAGACAAGGATGACCTGAGCCTGGGCAGTGATGGGGTGCAGTCCTCCAGGTACAAGTCCTGCACCTGGGTCAGGGCAATCCTAAGCATGAATACAGGCTGGGTGATGAGTGGATTGAGAGCAGCTCAGAGGAGAAGGACGTGGACATATTGGTGGCCAAAAAAAAAAAAAAAAAAAAAAAAAAAGAATATGAGCCAGCAATGTGTGCTTGCAGCCTAGAAAGCCAACCGTATACTGGTCTGTATTAAGAACAGCATGGCCAGCAGGTCAAGAGAGGGATTCTCCCTCTGTACTCTGCTCTCATGAAACCCCACCTGGAGCCCTGCATTCAGCTCTGGGGTCCCTGGCACAAGACCTATTAGAAAGGGTCCAGAGCCAGCCCATATTAATTGTTCAGCATGACACCACACGGTATGGGAGATCCCTTTGGCCACTTAGGGTCAGCTGCCCTGGTTGTGCCCCACCCAGCTCCTTGTGCACCCCCAGCCTCCTCACTGCCAGGGCAGCACAAGAAGCTCAGAAGTCCTTTACTTAGTGTAAGCACTGCTCTACAGCAACTAAAACATCAGCGTGTTATCAGCATTGTTCTCATCCTAAATCCAAAACACAGCACTGTAACATCTACTAGGAGGAAAATTAACTCTATCCCAGCCAAAAATTTGCACTTGCTTCTTTATTAATTAAGATGTTGTGCAAGTCTGATACTTCCAAGACACTTCCTGAGTCTCTGCTTTATATCCAGAAAGTTTTGTATTCTAGATGACAGAAAAACAATGTGAAACGAGGAGTAAAGTATTGTATATTCCCTAAAATTCACTTATGATAAAAATACCTATTACTTGCAGTGAAATATTTTCTGGATTGTCTTATTTTCAAATTGAATTTCATAGGGTTCTTTGAATCTGACTGACCTAATTTAAAATAACCAGTAAGTAATCAGGAGTCGTGTTTTTGGAGTTTATTCTGTGCAGTACCTGGGTCTTTGGGACCAAAGCTTGTATGATCTTTCCTTGATGAATGGTATTATTAGAACAAACTTACTATCCAGGCAAAGATGAGATGCTTCAAGCATTATCCAACTTTTTTTGAGATAAAAGTTGATATTTTTGTTGTCACATGTATTTCCCTAAAAATTCAGATTTATGCAGTGTAGGAGATCAGCATGCATTAAATTGTTTCAGGGACTGAGGCATGTACATTTTATGTTTATAGTGTCATCCTTATGATCTGTTTTTGTATGGTGCTTGTCTGGTGTTCAGAGAAACAACATATGCCATGTGGAATTTGAAGATGCTACTGGATACAGCAAGATCAGAAGCAAATCTCAGCTATTCACAAAACTCAGCACATTACCATTACCACAGGTAGCTTTCCTCCTTTCACATTTAGAAGGCCAGCTTTATAAGAGCAAGGCATAGTTATTAGCGTTTATTCCTGTGTTATTATCTCTGTTCCACACCACTGATCATGTTTTATTTATCAGTCAAATTTTGCATTATTAATCGAGAACAAAATTCTAGGCTTAATTTCAGAAGAACAAACCCTCTGCGCGTAGCTCAGACGTTAGCTTGTCCCACTAATTGTCTTGTTCACCTTTCCCCTTTGCCTGATACATCATCTCTACTAGTGTGGTATGGCTGGTGTTTTCCTCAGTAATGATTTACTTCTTTCTTTCTTTCTTTCTTTCTTTGAAGGAACAAAGTTACCTCAAAAAGGACTTAGTGTTGTCCTTGTAGCTTGTGTAAAAGCAAAGAGAGTGGCTGGCTCCTGAAGACAGCACCAGGGAGGGATGGAGCCCTCTTTGTGGAAAGCATGTAATGAAATCACACTGCAAAGTCAAAAGCACCTGAGAGAGGAAAGTAGGGCAGTCCTGTGAATGCAAAACTGGGAGCCTCCAGGGAGAGCCTGTGAGTTAATTAGTATGAAGCTTTGGGCTTTGCCTTCTGCCTCTGGGGCCTCTTGGCCATCATTTCCTTGCCTTCTTTCTTGGCTTGCAAAGACCTGCCCTCACGGTCTTCCTTGTTCTGCACCTCCCTCAGCTTTCACCTACAGCTTTTCAGCTACATCTCTTCAGCTTCACAGGGGGTTAATTAGGCTTGTGGCGTGGCTTACACTGAATTAACTTGCTTGCTGCCCCCTTTTTTTACTCTTCTTTGCATAGACTTCCCATGGAGATGAGGCACAGAGCTCTGGAAGACATCCTTGAAAATGTCAGCCTGAAAAACAGACTGGGGTTTGAGAGAAAGAGTGAAACAGAGAAAAGTGGTCAGATCCTCTCCATTGTGATGCAGGATCCCTAGCTACTTTGGGAGTTTTAGGCTTGTGAAATCAGGACATTTAACCAGATGTCAAGGACAGACCAGAAACCTCACTTCTGTTAATACTGCAGTACCTAGAATTGCTGAAAAGGGAATATGAAAGATTAGATATAACAGTGTAGGGAAATTAAATAGCTTTGACATGTCTTTAGGCACCTGATATGGGAGCATCCAGAACCTCTAATTACCAGATATTTTGGCTCCACAAGTACATTGGGAGGCTGAGCACCAGGCTTTCCCTCTAGAAGAGTGTTAAATGTGCAGTGATTCAACTCTATATAAAAAAAAAAAAAAAAAAAAAAAAAAGAGAGAGAGAGAAAAAAAATCCATCTGCTTTTTGTTTTGCATACAGAGAGACTTCAAAGACGTCCTCACTGTTTATTTTTATAAATGAATGTATAAAAACATGTATACCACTGCACAAATACACAATATTGAACAGCAGAGGGGTGTGTGTGTACATATACACTCACACATACATTAAATTATAGTTTGATGATGGGTCCAACACTTATTTATGTATTAAACAAGCCCTGAGCACAGGGCACGATTCCTCAGAAAATACCACCCTGACAAGAAATTGTATTTTTGAACAAGCAGGTTGGGGAACTTCACGTGTGGGAAGGACAGGAAAGGTCCCCTCCTGCTGGATGCACGGTGGTGAAACATCTCTGGCCCTGCTGGGGCTGCAGCTATCATCCTGCAAACCTGGCTGCAGAAGCTGCACGCAATCTATTTGGATCCGATGGCAGCAGTTTTCCTCTTCCAAGTACCATATCGCTCCCTGGCACATGTATTTGCCTTGGCTGAATCCCTCAGTGCCTTAGTGGCTGCGTGCAAAAGCTGTGCAAAGCCTGGTTGAACACGACAACTTCTGTACCTTGTACCTCTCGTGTGCAGGATGAACCAAAGCAAATCCTAACTCATCTCCTTGCAGCTGGAGTAGTGACAACTCTTCAGCACGTGGAAAGGGGCCAGCTTCCAGACCAGCTCAGTTTTCCTTGTTTAATCTCTTAAGCACATTTTCAGGCTTAACCGCTTGAGTGGCAGAACCCCCATCAGCAATTTCAAAAAGCAATTATTTTGAATCTGTTCAGAAAATATTTTTATCTGCAAGATCCTGCCCAGCTACTGCATATTAGAAATGGTATGAATCACCCTGAAATATTAATTGATAAGATTTATGACCTTAGAAACATTATTAAGAGCAGAGTATAAGGCATGCGCAGCTTTGCTCTGGCCAGGGGGGACCCAGAATTTTAATGAAGGAGTGTTAATTATCACAAAAACAGTGGAAAAATTATTTGCAGGAAAGAAAAGCTCCATGTATGATCAGTCATGCATTATGCCCTTCACGTAACACAAAAGAAGATACTGTAGGTGGGTTATAACTCCAAAAATCCCTACTGGAAAAGTTGCACTTCTAGAGAGTATTTTTCATAGCACTCTGCTCTTCTGAGCCACCATAGCAAAGGCGTGCATGGCAGCTCTGCCTCCTCTCATCTTCCTGCTACTAACAGTTCAGTTTTCATAAGAACGAGCTATTGTCTGTAGTTATTGAATGACATTTAGGAAAATTTCCATCTGTATTTTATTGTGCCTGCCGCAAAACTTCCACCATCCTCCACTGGCTATCGTGGCATTAGAGATTAAAGAAACCCACTGGCTTGCCTAATTCACTGCGCCTGCCTTTCTCCTGCTCAAGCTTGTCCTATTTTCAGAAGTGTTTACCTGATTAGCACATGCAATTACTGATGTGTGCGTAAGGCTCAGCTTGGGTTGTGAATGTTCCCTGAACCTTTCCTTCTAGATCAAAGCTCCCACGTCCTCCCGCGCCACATCAGTCTCCTGCTGAAGGCAGTGCGACTTTGGCTGTTAACTTTGGCCCGTGAGCACATTCCTGCAGCGCGGGATTAGGTGTGGGCTCCAGCGCTGTGCTGCATCAGGACCTTTGTTAGACGCAGAATCGGAGCCATCGCGTTTTCACATTATCAGTCATTTGTGAATTCCTTATAATTTTTCTAATGACTTTTGCAGAGAGCAGTCAGATGCTATTAAAGTTTTACTGAATTAAATTGGAGAAACTAATTTTGCTCTTAGTATTTTATTTCGGTGTGTAACTTGATTTTTAAGAAGCACTTTGTATTGCGTGGCCGTTTGCATTTGCTTTATAAGCATAACAGAAAGGTTTCCCTGGAGTCATGGAAAAATTGCCTTCTATGTCCCCTATCTAATTAGCACCATGTATGTTGCCTAACTCCTTATAATTCACTCCTGTGCACAATATATAGAACATGATTGGAAAAATAATTTGAGGCAATGAGGAAAAAAAGCTCCTTTTGTCATGTATAGGAAACGGCCAAACACACTCCCAATCAAATTAGATTAAAAAAGAAAGGACAGCAGCACTAAGATATCTGGCATTGAAAGTAGACACCGAAGGCTTAATTAAAAACTGTGCCTGTGTTTTTAAAGGGGACTGTGGTGAAGGAGTAGCAATGAAACCTCTTGGCTGAACAGCTCGGGGACCTGTCCATGTCCCTGGCACCTGGATGGGGCTGCTCTGATCCCCGGGGACAGCCCTGGCCCTGTGCTGGTGGACGAACTGCTGAGCCCCTGTGTGTTCTGGTGGGTCACAGCTTTCCAGGAGGGAGCACAGCCAGGCACAGCACCGCTAATTGCAGGGACGGGGCCTGTCATCAGGACACAGTCTGATGAGCTGCTGCAGTCCAGTAAATGAATGTATCACCTTGCAGAGGAGGGGCAGTGAGTTTCTAAACCCTTCTAACTAGATTGTAAGCACCATCTGAGAAGGCTCTGGGGGTTTCTCATCTCTCCCCCCCCCCCCCCCCCCTTTTTTTTTTCCTTCCCAGTGGAACCTGGAGGACTAATGTGGTTAGGAGAGAGAGCAAGTGTCAGTGGACTCAATTCTCATGAGTGCAGTGGAACCGAACTCTGAATGAAGAGGTTAACCTCCTACCCTCTGCACATTTGCTCGAGTTAATCTGATCATGTGTGTGCGAGCCAGGGCATCGCTACAGGCGAGAGGCTGGATTTGGTGCCCTGCATAAATTACACATGGGGACAGGCAAGGAACTGATGCCATCCACAGCCATCCTGTAGCTGTCCTTGTCACATCAGCCAACGGCAGTCGTTGCCTGTGCTGCAGAGCTGTCACATTTTCCAGGACCTGCCACCCCTTTGCTCCTTTCGAGTGGCATGGACACCCCCTTCTCCATCTTCCCTATGGGGGGGTCAGCACGTGTGGGACCCCCCGAGCCTCTTGCCTTCAGATATTGCTCACTGCTGGGCTCTCCTCTGTGGGGCTTGTCACCCGGGTGTTTTAAGGTCACATTGCACTTCCTCACCAGAGGAAGAGAAGGGAAAAATATAAATATATAGTCACATTGCTATACTTGCTCTTAAAAAATAAACATTCCTTTTTTGTGATTCTGAGAAGATGCGGTGTCATTTCCTGAAGGAGAAGGAGGGGGCAAGGGGACTGAGAAGAAAGGCAAGTAGGAAAACAAATACTTTTGATTAAAAAAAAAAAAAAAGTCTGTGTTTATATTGTCCAGAAATAAGGAAAATATCCACCTTTTCCAGAAAGAAAAAAAAAATATGTATATGTTTTTAATCCTGATTATTTTGGGTAAACTAAGTAAATGAAGTACAACTTTTCCTCCCTGCATTGCTTGGTACCAACCATCTCTCTGTCCTTGTGTAGATGCTTGGGGACCAGAGCCCACCTTCCTCTCTCCTCCACCCTAGAGTGGGGAACACTGTTCACCCGTTTGCCCTGGGTGACAGCTGAGAGCTCTGGGAATAATACTCCAACAGAAGCTGTACGTGTGCCTTCACGCTCCCCTTCCACTGACACAGAAGCAGTGATCTGCAAGGTCTGCTGGTGCAAGTCTTCAGCCCAGCTCACTTGCCTTGCATCAGCTGCTAGTTTGGCCCTGCCCAGGGAAGGGGATATCCATGCACACCAATAAGGCTGCAACAGAGACTGTGAAAAGCACTAAGTCTCTTTGGCTAATGGTTTCACTCTGAAAACTGGACTTAAGGTGTCTACTTCTTGTTTAACACAGGATAAGGGAAGAAGACACAGTATTTGATTAATTGGTTAGAGCTTCACAAAACAGGGTGTAAAGTGGTGGCATAGCTGTGGTGGTCTACGGGATGTAAGGCATTTAGGAGGAAGTATTTAGCACCAGAAATTACTAACTTGGCTCCAGCAAAAGGCAGCTAAAACCTACACGAACAAAGCCTACCAAAACGAGCAAGCTTCTTCTCCCCCATTAAAAATACATGCTGTCCTCTCTGCAGCCCCACATATATTGCTTGTAGGGTGTAGGTGACCTGAGATCAAAATTAAAGTAGTTCTGTCCTCCCATGAATTCTGTTTTTTTTTTCTTTTTCCCTTCAGGAGGAAGAAAATCTATCCTGAAGGTATATCTTCCTTTCCTTTGTCTTTCCAAAATGCCCTGCCTCCCTGTTTGTTTTCTTATTTGCAGATGCGTAGGGTTTAAGAACTCTCACCTCCCACTCTCACCCTGGTCCTTCATGGTTCCTGCGTGGATGATGAAGCGTCCACTTTGGGTGCTCAGGTCACTCCGCCGCTCACTGGTGAGCTGCTGGGAGGCTGCTCTGCATTCGGAAATGCTGCAGGTACTTGACACACCAAAGAAGTCAAGTATGAGATGTTTATTAATTGGGAATTGCATATCTCATGTGCTGAAATGGAGCATAGAGAGGAATT
The DNA here is from genome assembly GCF_011077185.1 of Oxyura jamaicensis. Lineage (NCBI taxonomy): Eukaryota > Metazoa > Chordata > Aves > Anseriformes > Anatidae > Oxyura > Oxyura jamaicensis. The sequence continues at coordinate 46,642,382 of NC_048897.1, read as the reverse complement.
AATTCAGGGTGCTGAAACACAGACACTGCTGGCTGAAGCTTATTCACCTTTTATGAAGGGAAGGGATCAGTTGCACACCAAATTCCTTCCCGTGTTAACCAGATTGCCAATTGCTAGATACATCTCTTGTTAAATCAAATCTGTCCTGCTCTAAACTGCAGCTGTCAGTTCTTGCATCAAATATATTGAGTATTAAACCTGTCACCTGGGAAATCACATCAATATTCTATTCTAAACATACAGTGGTTGTTTACCAATCTCTGAACTCATAAATAAGGTACACAAAATACTACAATTTGGGATTACATAAAATGCACCAAACACTTCTATAGTGAATTGAGGTCTGCTTTCCTGGTCATTCAAAATTGAGTTTTATGCCTTCAAAGGACTTCTTCCTTTAAACGTCTCTTTAAAAGACACCGACACAAGGTCAGGTAGTGTGAGAGCAACACTGCTTAAATAAGCTTTGCTTCTTAACATAGTACTAATGGGCTGATGAGCAGAGCTCACTAGAAATTTTAAGTTTGGATGGAAAAATATGTATTATTATGAAATGCAACAAAGTTACGTTTCAAGATTTCCCACAGATTGGGAGTAGGAGGTAAATGAGTGGGACAGGTCAGTGTGAAAATCAAGACAAATTTAGATTTTTATCTTTGGAATATATATATATATATTTCAGACCTGTGCAGGCTGTGACTGCACTTATTATATGCTGTGCTGAGTATCCCTCAGCCCTGCTTTCCTAATTTTCTAGATCAGGTATGCATCTTGGCTGCACGTCTGGATTTTCCTTCCATGGAAACAAGCATCTGGTGAGGATGGCTGTGTGTGCTCAGGTTTCTCTTTGGGACAGGTTGGGGATGGGCATTTGCACAGAGAAGTGTTCCCGTATTACTCACCCTGTAAATACCTGAAATTCCTTGGATTACCCCAGAGCTTTGGAGGTAGTTCAGGGACTTTCAGTCTCCCAGTAGACCAAAGAGGAGGCTGGAAAAGCCCTGAAGGCAGTTTGCCAAGCAGGACAATGGGCAGAGTGCTGTAAGTGATGCTTCAGGGCTGGCTGCTGCCTTTGCTCATCCTCTGCAGCATGATGAGATGGTGCCCCTTGGGAGCACCATCCTCTCTTTTGCAAGGGTGTGGTTATCCTGATGAGGACTTTGGTGATTAAAGGCTTTCATTTTATAATATTTTACCTTGAAAAAATCCATTGAGAATTTAGAAAACAGAATCATTCTTTTTTAAAATACTGAGGCACTCTGGCAATGCAGGGCAGAGGAGTATTAAGTACCCCTATGGATCTGCTGTATTCAGAGACAGTGGAGAGCAAGGAGATCCCTGTGAACAGCATAAAAATTAGAAACAAGTCAATGACTGGAGCCATCCACCCTCATTTCTAGCACCCTGAACCTCAGTGGGAAAACTCTGATTTCTGAAAATAACGCATTCTTTTTGAAAGTCCTCAGAGTGTGGTTCCAAGTACTTTGTCTCGAGCCCCTTTCTGGTAAATATCCACGGGCAGCTTTGGAGCTGTGCACACTCTGCACAAACCACTGCTGCGGTCACAGTCAGGAGCTGGGCTCAAGTGCACGGTCGGGCTGGGGCTCAGCAGAGTGGGGTTTAATTCCTGGAGCTGACATGGCTTTCCTGTGTGATTCTTGGCCGGTCACCAAATCTCCCTGGGCCTCATTCCCTGTCTGCAAAATCACACCTCTCCGACCTGCTGCCCCGCGGGGGAGCTGAGGAGAGGCCGCCCAATAGTACGTGTTTATAAATGGGGGGCTTGCCTTTTGGACAGGGCCCCCAGACAATCTCACAGCACCATTTACAAGATAAAGCAGGCAGATTATCTTAAACGGTCTGGCAGATGTTGGAGAGACTCCAGCCATGAAGCGGTCGGGAGGTGCAACGCAAACTGCTTGTGCAGCGCTGAAAAGACTCGCTGTCCTTTTTGCAGCTCACCCCGGTGAACAATGCATGATTTATTTATTGAGGAGCTGTTTCTGAGTCACCTTCTTTGCCACGTTATGAAAACACTGAGAAAGTGAGTCATTTGGAGGAACACAGCCTACAGCACTCACTTCTCACCCTGCTTCCTGGAGCAGGAGGGGGAGAGCCCAGCAGGTGGGCTTGGAAGAGAGGGAGAGCAGGAGGCTCAGCTTATTTCTCTCCGAGGGTTTTCATCTGACCTCAGGAAAGTCACGTAGCCTCATTAGGATTTAGGCCATAAACTGGGAATAGTGGCCTGGCCATGCACAAATGGGTGTTGTTTGAGATGACAAAATCAGAGACGTGAGACTGTTGGCTTCTGTGCTAATGGGATCCTTCCAGGAGCCTTGGACAGCGAGGGTGATGAAAGTGCAGATGCAGTAACTGGCTCTAAATATGCAAAAGGTGGCTGCAAAGACAGAGAGTGAAATCCATTCCCCATTTTTCAGGTGAGAGAAAAAGAAGCAAGGTCCTGAAATTAGAACAAGGAAAGACATAGATTAATTGTTAGGAAAAATCTTCTGGAAGTGAACTGTCGAATGCTAGAAGGGATTGTCTAGGGAGAGGGTGGACTCTCCAGCCCTGGGATTTTAACCCCGGTAAGACACACATCTGTTGGGGGTGGTTCAGGTGGAGCTGTTTCAGGCTCCTTTCTTCTGGATCTGTGCAGAGAGGAGTGGACTGCATTCCCCATACAGGCTGGCCTTTAGCATGTCCCTCTGTGACTGATGGCCTCAGTTTATTTGAATCCAAAGAAGACAAGTATTTAATTTACCTAATTATTTGCTTCATTCAGATCTGTCCTAATGTTCTTTGATATTTTTTCTTCTCCCAGTGGCACAGGTAGGAAAGCTCAGTGCTTTCCCTTGTCTGTGTAAAATTTACCTCTCTATTCATCAAAACCCTTCTTTGATGCTGCTGTTGTTCCTTGCTGCCTTTTAGTCCATCTCCAGTCGTGAGACTCTCTCCACCCTGCAGGCATCATCTAGCTGTTTCTGGCAGCACATATTTGCTAATCAAGGTATTTGATAACGGTTGGCTTTTGGTCTTCCCCTCTAGCTGGGGGGCTGTCACTGAAGGGTTCTGGCTTTCTGGCTACTGCTACCACAAGTTGGGCAGAGGCATTAGGAAGGCTGGGACCCTGGAGTCTTCCTGAAACTTTAATCTTAAAAATGGGAGCCTGCTGCTAGTGAAGAGCAAGAAACACAGCACCGAGATGAAAGTCCACCTCTGTTGGCTGGTTTACACTTCTCTCATGGAGTGTGCTGAAGCAAATCTCTCCTCTCTGTCCCCTCTGGCAGAGCTGTCCCTTCCCTTTTGCCTGCCTCTGCCCTTCCCCACAGAGCATCTGTCTAGGCAGCTCCCTTTCTCCCATCTCTTACCTCTCCTCCAGGTGGCATCAGCTGTGGTTTTGCCCTGGCCAGACACTCTGCCCTCACACAGCCACCTCCTGATGTTTCCCATCCTCCTCTGCCTGTGGCAGACCCGTCCCTCCCATCCCCATCAGCCCCACAACATGGAGGGCTGCAGCTCCAGCAGGACGTGGGAGATGCCAAGGGAGCATAGGTGACCTGCTCTGCCAGGTCCACTCTGAGCACGTCGGTGCTCCCATCCTTGCCTCAGACTGTGAGGCAGTATCTCCAGTCAGTCTTTTGCCTAACGAAGGTCTCTAAATCTCTAACCTCCCCTGCAGGGAGCAGGAGGGCTGTCCACCTCGCTCCTTCCTGCTGTGTGACTTAGCAGGATGGCTCCTTCAGCACTAGAAATTGGGTTATCAGTGAGTGGATGTCACTCCGGATCAGTCTTTCAAGAGGAGAAGAGGTAAGGCACCACTTCACGTGCTGGAAAGTGTCATCCATGGTGCCCTCTTGCTCTTAGGAACAATCAGCTCCCCAGCCAGGTTCTGGCCAGCACCAGCACCATCTGTTCTCAGAACCCAAAGGAAGCAAGGGTACCATCTGCAGAGTGTCTGTGCCACTGATACAGGTTGAGACATCAGTCCTGCTCTGCTTCTCCGTGTTGGATCTGGGTGTGAAGACAGCTGGTGAGTTTGGGTACGTCTCTGCTGGGTGCATGGTCAGCTGTCACTGCCCAGGAACAGGCCTGTGGAAGGCTGCGATATTCCCTTCATGCTGGGCAGGGTCAGTTAGGAGAGCAAATAAAACTCAAGGATGTATAAAAATAGGATAGAAAGCCCTTAGCACACAACTTTGAGAGGGTTTCACCATTTCACAGATCAGTGGTACTGACATTTCTATCTGAGCAAGGGGATAGAGGAAGGTATCTTTCAGGAAGAGAGGAGAAAAGCATCTCTTTTTCAGTTCAGTTCACCATGAGACGGGTGGTGAATGCCCTCTACATCACAGAGCCTGTGGGTGAAAAACCTCCTGGACAGTCACAAGGACAAAAAGGTGTAAGCTGGGCAACAGTCTCCACATTAGCGCATGGGGGTTTCTAGCCATCAGAGCCACAAGCTCCTGCAGGAGTGAGAGGGAGAGTGTTGCAGACTAGTTTTAAGGAAGAGCTGGATGGATTTGGAGTAGTCTCCTGAGTCTTTCCAGTGCTATGTTTCTAAGAAGACACTGGGGGGGGGGGGGCCAAAAGAACTATTGGTGGGATAACAAAAGTGCTAAGACACAGCAAGCTCTCTTTGAAAAGAGACAGTGAAAAATTAGAAGTGTGGGAAGGGGGAAATGGAAGGAAATGTTATATTTTTTAAAAATTAAAAAAAGAGAAAAGAAAGAAAAGAAAGAAAAGAAAGAGAGAAAAAGAAAGAAAGAAAGAAAGAAAGAAAGAAAGAAAGAAAGAAAGAAAGAAAGAAAGAAAGAAAGAAAGAAAGAAAGAAAGAAAGAAAGAAAGAAAGAAAGAAAAAGAAAGAAAGAAAGAAAGAAAGAAAGAGACTCCCAAAAGCACACCTGCCTTCTATCAAATAGTGCAGGGAATGCAAATCAGGTTTTGCTACTCCCCCTCCTCATTAGACAGGGACTTCCAGTAACGCTGAGAGGCATATTTATCCCTTGGCAATGCAGCACACAAGTAACCTGTGGGAAATCACTGCCATTAGGCATCACCGAGCCAGGTCGTCTAGCAGGAAGGATTAGAGCTGGAGAGGGCTAGCGAGAGCATCTGTGGTTATGTATGGATGGATAAAAATAAGCATTATAAACTCACAGGCTTCCAGGCACAGACAACCTCAAAGTCCTTAGGGCTAAGAAACTTCCCTTATAAATAGGTTAGTCCATAACTCTCCATGGCATTAGCTACTGTCAGAGACAGGATACTGGACTAGATGGGCCCCTGGCAATTCCTCTGGAGAAAATATGTTTCCAAAATAAAGACCCTAAAAAAATCCCTGTAACAAAGAAGAAATTATTAAGTTGTTTATTAAATAAATTAATTTGAATAGGGAGAACAGCCTCTGCTTTGTTCCCCCCTCAGTTTGAACCATGGGTCTCGGAAGGGAAAATGAAACCACTGCTCCGGGAAGCAGAGAAGTGTCCTCAGCGCCTGCTTCTTGCAGAATAAAAGGCCTATATTTAGAGGATTCCAAGTACTAGAGATATACTGAGTTGGCAACTGTTTTGGGCAAATTTCCAGACCCATCTGATATTCCACAGAAGTTAGACATTTCGGTAACCTAAGAAGTTGCAAAGAAAGCTGAAAATAGTGGTTTGCTATCTTTACAGCCCAACCTGCCACATTTAATACAGTTTTGAGAGGAAATGTATGATAGGATTTGATGCAATTGATATTAAACTGCATCTGATTTTAGAAAGGGTGTGTTTTCTTGCATATATCCACACACACATAGGCACATTCGCACTCTGAATGTGCATGCATAGGTACACCCAGAGTAGGGTATCCAAGCTTTTCTACTAGGTTCATTGCTTGCCTGATTATGCATTCACATTGTCTTTTGACATCTGTCTGTCTGTCTAGCTAGCTAGCTATCTAACTATCTACCATGGGACTGCATGGGTATATTACAGCAGGCTCTAAATTTGTGCAGAATGTAGTGCCTTTGGTTTAATAGCTCAAATAACTCTGTTTTAAAGGAGAAATACAGATGCGTGAGACTATGATAAAGGATGGCAAATGTTAAACCTCGGTGAATCACTGTAACAAATGCAGAGTCCTCTAGTCAATAGTTTGCAGATACCTCAGGCTGATACGACAACCGTGCTAGGAACAAATTGCATCTTACTTTAAGAGAAGTAAGTGGTTTTTATAGCTACCTTCCAGAGTGTCATGGTGGAAATAACAGCAATTTCTGTTCTGAGCCTTCCATCACCCCATGTAGTCTCCCTTCCTTCCCTCCTTTTTTTGATTGATCATACATTTTGCATAGACCATTTGGGTTTGTGATTCCTATGCTTATACTGTATCTAAGAGGAAATCTTTGCCCAGAGGGAAATTACAGTGTAAGTTTTTTATTTCTGCATCAGTCCAAAGGCACTTGTCCTATCTCTTCAGCTCTTTTTAGTGCTAACTTTATTATGATCTTCCAGGTGAGAACTGAAGCTGGATTCATACTTCAGCATTTGTCCCTATGCCTTGAGTTTCATACATAATAGCTGGCCAAAACTAAAGGCTTCAGATCACCAATGGAAAACTTGTGCAGTTTAGATGGCATGAACCTGGGCTGCAGTACTTTCAAACGGCAATAAAAGTACCTTAGATACTGCCTCATATTAATAAGGGTGTATGGATTTAAAATTAGAAAAAAAGGGAATACAAAAAGACCCAAAGTCAGAAACATAAGTACAGCTCAAAATGCACCAAAGTGTTTCATGTAAAAAATCATCACTTTGCTTGGTGATATCTCTTTTTGGTCACACTGGAGTTTTCCAGGAGTTGCACACTTCTGTCCTGGTCTGTATCAGCCACCTCACCTGAGCGTTGGTGCACACGAGGCCTGTCTTTATTGCAGACTGGCTGTTAGAAGTGGGCAGAGAAACGTAGGGATAAGTCAGACAGACTGTCAACAGATACGATATCATGAGCACCTGAAAGTCACTCATTCCTGAGTGGCAGGACTTGCTGTCGGAGTCCTTGCTGGATCTGACAGCTTGCGGTGCCTGCACGCACAGTGTGTTTAGGCAGAGGTGCCTCTAACAGTCAGCAGCTCCAGGAACTGCTTGTCAGGCTCTGAGAAACTCAGAAAATTCAGCAATGCTCACAAGTCTAGGGTGCCACGAAGTCAAAAGAGAGAGTGGTGATGCATTAGAGAGAGGTGTCTTTTTCCTGTGTGGCCCATGAACACCAGGGCTTGTAGGGCCTACCTCCAAGGGGCTTTGAAAAAGGAATGCCCAGAAAAGTAAGTCTGTTACCAGTGGCACATATATAATAAAGCTGTTATTGTTAACACACGTGATAAAATTTTACCCTCTCATTACTTAAGAACTATTGTGGGGCCATCACTATCTAAATATTATTCGCATTCTATCATCCTCTAGGATATACAGGCTGAGATTTCCAAACTATTCATTAATTTTAGTGCAGTGCATGAGCATAGCATAGGAAATGAAGAAATGTTTTTTAATTTCCTCCAAACATTACTAAAAAGTTTTGTTTCATCCTATTTTTAAACATTTTGGTAGTGTTTTCTAAATATCATATAAAAAGAAAACCTGGCACATTGCAAGAAACAGCATCTTATATCAGACCTGTATTGCTGATTGATTTGAGCAAATATATAAATGGAAGCTTCTCTTTTAGACACGTTGGAGATTAAGACCTGACCTTCAGCGTTGCTCAGCAGCAAACAGTTCAACAGACTCAGACTGTTTAAGCTAAGCAATTACCTGTACATTAACTCCTATCTAAAGAGGATAGTTGGAAGCCAGGATTACTCCACCTCCTCGAAATCACTTCATTGTGAGTTCCTTGCTCTATTTATCCCTGTTAAGATTTGTTTCTTTGCATGTGCTCTTCTGGAGCCCAGTCTTCTAGACTCAGGAGAGGACCCCCCTAATACATCCATCTGCACCATGTAGCTGCTTTTAGTGCCTTTCATGCTGCTACATTTTCCTAATGCCTCCTTCATTATCTTCTATTTTTGTCTTATTATTTTTCTTAGGGAGGAACATGTTCTGATTCTAATACTTTGCAACCTTTTAAATAACATGACCATTTATTTGAAGTCTGGTTCTGTCCTCTGAAGCCACTTTGTGAAAATGATGATCTTCTTTGTCCCATTTGCTGATGAATCATATCTGAAACAAATCTTACCAAAAAATGAAGCACTTGGGGTTTCTTTTTTTTTTTCTTTCTTTTTTTTTTTTTTTCTTTGTTTAACATAAAAGGGCGGGGACCCCAAAAGCTTTGTTCCTTTTGGGAACCTGAGTTACTCTTACTGGCTTGTGGCAGGAAGGATTTTTTGGGGAGGCAGGAACCCCAAAATAAATAACATGCAGTAAAACACACTGCCCAGGCCTCTGAGCTGAAAGGGCTTTCTGTGCTCTTGCAGGGCTGAACACTGCTAAATCCCAAGGAAAATGCAGAGCAGCATGGAAAAAAGGGTCAGGAATAGCACAGGATGCTGCCTGGGTTAATGTATATCTTCATGTGCTTGCCTGCCTGCTGAGGGTGCCTGTGCACAGGGACACTTTTGTGCATGGATGCAGACCCCTGTGCCTATGTTCCTCCTGAAGAAAAGTGCCATGGATAATTCTTCTCCTTCATTTTGCCTGCCTGTGCTCAGCTCGTCTCACACAGAGCCACTGCTGAGGCTCACCACAGACCTCAGCCGGTGTGTGCACCTCCTCACACCACTGCTGGCTCTGCGGTGTGCAGTGCTCCCCGCATTATGCTCAGGTGCCTGCGGTTAGACCCCGATAGCCCTCTCAGCCCTGAAATGGCATCCGCAGCTTCCAGAAAGCCTCAGAGCTCAGGGCCAGGGAGCTGCTTCGCAGCAGAGTTTTCTCACAGGAAGGGAGGGAGGTGTCGGCACTGACCTTGCACTGATGAAATCCTTGGCTGATCCCGACAAGGTTCAGCTCCCACAGTATTAGCGGTAAAGCTGACATCCTCTAGACCCTATGGAGCATGACTGGGAACGGCATGAACTGTGGAGCCCAGGAGAAGGAAGCACAACTAAATAAATACCCCCTTTTCTGGTGCACAAAGGGGGAATTGATACCCCAGTCAAAAAGCCAAGTGCTGCTACAGCAGTTCTTGTTGTAAGCATGTGTTTATTGGCTTTAATAAAGTGTCAGAGAGGACACCTATGCAGATTTGTGGAACAGATATTAAAACAACCTTTGAAACGATTTGTTATGTATGGTCAATGTAGCATGAGGAACCCTGTGTCTTAAATAACAAATGGAAGCAATGATGCAAAATATCTTGCTTTGAGGTTTTATATCACAGCTGAAAACTTCTCTCCCTGTAAAGAAGAGTGCAGTCACCACGCAGATCTGAGAGATCCTGATAAGGCACTGCACTGTGAAACCCAAAGGGAGGTAAGCTGTTCCACAGGGACACAGTTAACCCTTTGATTTGATGAGGACACAAACCTTCACCTGTGTACTTCTCAGATCTCCCGAGGAAATTGTGGGATCTACTCAGTGAATGTGCCTTCACCGATACCTAGCCTGAACCTGAGCACAGTATGCGAGCTTGGCCTCCCTTTGAGAGCAGCTACACCAGGTTTTCTCCAAGCTGTGTACAGTAATGGTCTCCCCATGACAAAATGAGACGAACAAGCCCTTCTGACTGCAACACAAGACTGTGTGCTTGAGTTAACTCAGTCAAAAAGGGAAGGAGTGATAGAAAACATCACCTATGCTGCTGTTCTGAGCTGGCTGCTTTTCTGGAAGTGTATTCGATGGAGCCATTAGTATGGCATTGCTACAAAAGTTAGTGGAAACAGCAAGTGTGGAAAATATTTTCTATTGAGAGAACAGCTGAGCTAACTTTACATTTGAAATCTTACCTCTTGCATTCCCTGACTGCTGGGATTTAAGTTGTAATCATTTTCATTTCATTGTTTCTAGTACTTTATTGACTTGAGGTGCGTTTGATGAGTGAAATTGAATTGGGACATTTGAGCAGAAGCCCTCCCCAGGCTGAACACTGCAGAATTTGGTGAGGAAGAGCATGGCTCTTGTGAAGATGGATGCACTGTAAGCTCCTCTGCCTTCTCCTGGCAGACACTGCACCACGTCTGGGGATCCAGCATGGGCTAGATCTCTCCTGCCTCATTAAGGTCAATATAAGTCTGCACAGCTGCTTCAAAGGCAAACCCCACCCCAGCCCTTCAAACTCATCCCTGCTTCAGCCATGAGTTCATGCCTGATGAGCCTGACTAACCCTACTGAAACAATAGTGTGGTTGCTTTGCAGCTGGCTCAGGCCTGTGAGCCAGCTCCCTGTCTGCTTTTTAATGTAAACAGTGAGTATCCTAAATGAACACTGAGAACTGGAGTCTAGTGAAGGTAGCTGGTATCTCTCAGCCCAAGTCCGGTGCTCTGCAGCATGGGACTATGAGCTTCTGCTTGTTCTTGAGCCTACAGATGCTGACTAGCTTCACTTGCTGCTTAGAGCAGCATTTTGCTGCACAAGCCATCATGTCAGCTTTAGTCATGGTAATTTCCCCATGGCAGGCGGAGGAGCTAGCCCTCAGTGAGGGCTGCAGTCATGTCATGCTTTGAACATAAGCTGATTTTGCTTTGGAAGTGAGATACTGCATTTCCTGGCACCCACACACTGAGCATCCTCTCCTCTGCACATGCATGCAACCAGTTTTCTGCTTTGGATTCTCTGTGTTGAGAATAGTGATAGTCTGGTCCTTTGTTCCCCCAGATTTGTTCTCTATGGGGGACCAGTCATTTCCAGCTTCTTCAGAAACAAAACCTTTTTTTTCCTTAATCCTCAAGGGCTGCAGAAGTGACAAAGCAGTGGAAGATAGGAGTGAAAATTTCTGCCAGCACTCATGCAATTAATAAGCCCTAGTTCCAGAAGCTTTACCCTAAAATACACAGAAAAGGCACTACCAGCATTACACTACTGATCATCTATCCCACCTGGGCCAGGACAGGAGGTTGTGAAGCACAATGCCAATGTACAGGGTCTGGCTGGGATGTTAACTTTCCCTGCAGCAGCCCATACAGTGCTGCGCTCTGCACTTGTAGCTAGAACAGCAGTGGTATCACACCAGTGTTGTGTCTGCTGCTGAGCAGTGCTGGCACAGCATCAGGACTCTCTCTGACCCTCCTAGGGGGTGGGCAAACAAGTGAGAAGGAAACATCAGCAGGGCAGCTGACCTAAACCAACCAAAGGGATATTCCATACCATATGATGTCACACTCAGCAATAAAAGGTGGAAAAAGGAAGAAGAGGGGAGGGGTGGGCTCTCGTTGCGAAAACGTCTGTCCTCCTCCCGAACACCGGCTGTGTGCGTTGAGGCCCTGCTTCAAGGACGTGGTCAAGCATCGCTCATTTGTGGGAAGCAGAGAGTAATTTCTTTCCTCTGCACTTCTACATAGCCTTTACTTGTTTTGTTTTGTTATTCCCTCTCCCCCTCCCTCTTCCCCTTTCCCTTTTTTCCCTTTAGTTGAATTGTTTAATTAATAATAATATTTCCTTATTTTTTTTTTCTCTTTAATTAAATTATCCTTATCTCAACCCGTGAGTTGTTCTTTCCTTTACTTCTTCCCCTCCTCATCTGAGGAAGGGGAGTGAGAGCGGTTGTGGTGTTCAGCTGCCTAGCACGGTAAAACCACCACAGCCAAGAAGAGCATGGCTTGACTGTGAGCCAGGCTGGAGTTTCAGAGCTGGGGGCTGAAATCTCATTTCATCACAGGTGGGAGAATGTTACATGGCAAGAGAGGAGACCTGGCACACACCAAACGTGGGTGTTCATCTCAGTCATGAGGAATTACAGTTTTCTTCTAAAATTCTAGAGAGATTATTTGTTTGCATTGCCTGAGCAGACAACATTTGCAGAATGGAGGCCTCCTTTACAGTGACAGACATAGGGCTAACAAGGTGACTGTTTCAGGAAGCTGCTGTTGTGTGAAGCAAAGTGGCAGTAATTAACATTGTTTTGCTTTTAATTAGAGCAGTCACTATTGGCAAGCCCTCCGGTCTTATCTAAGGAATTTTCAGCCAGTCGCTATATCCTGGTGAAAAGCAGATCTTCAATTACAGAAGCTTTCCTTTTGAGATATTTTGAGTGTAATTGCCTTGCTTCTGTTTGAGGGTTGGGAGGAAAGCCAGCCAAACCATTGCTCAAGCCACAGCTGCTTGGAAGGCATTTTGGTGAACAGTTTTCCTCTATGGTTTGTGTTGCTGGACTGTTTTGCAGTTATGGACTGATTTTGGCTGGTATTTGAGAGAGAAGGCAGGAGAATGGTGAAAAGCAAGGGCACAGCTTTGGTGCTTATTCTGGCAGGTGTTAAGGGCTCTTATCCATCACAGTGGATAGAGGTGTCCATCACAGTGGATAGAGGTGGCCATGCTAATTCAGCTCTATAGGAGCAGTTCTGTTCCAGCTAATTTACCAGCTCTGTGCTAGCCAGAAGCTTCTGGGACTTACATGAACAATGGTGCATAGCACACATATTCCATAGGATAAAAAAATAAAATAAAATATCCTGCTTTGTCTCAAGCATAACTAGTAACTTGACATTGTATTTTCCAAATCATAGTGCTCTACAGTATCTGAACACAATTTTAAAAGTTAAATAAAACAAAAAAACAAAAACAAAAACAAACAAACAAACAAACAAAACTGTTCTCTGCAAAAAGCTAAGTGCTTGAAGGCATCCCCTGGCCAGCAATCATCCTTAATCGATACTGAAAGACAGAAGTAATTCGTTGAAACACCCTTCATTAATTAGAGTTTGGCCTGGACCACAACAGTATGGATTCTGAACACACACATTTATTTCTATTTGGTTGCTGAAGGATACATGAAGAGGCTAGTGACAATTTTTGAAGATGGTTCAAAAGGAAGGCTGCTTGCTGGTGTAAATGCATTAATTATTGAGACAAATTTAGCTGGCTGGAACACTGCATAAATCAGCAAATGATCTGAAACTTTTATGGAATTAACTGCATGTGTCTTTGCAGCTGTCATATTTCTGAACAACAGAGCTCTAGAGCTAGCAAACATGAAGGCTTCCCAAGGAAGACCTGACTGCCAACAGGTTCCTGTTAATGCAGATTGCAGTAGGACAGTTAATTTCTCCTGAAAAAAAGTAAACGTAACTGAGTGTCACAGTGGAAATAACATACATTTCCCATTTGTTACTCTTATGTGAAGATGTATTGCAGATATTCATGGATCCAGAACAGACAAGTTTACACTAACCCAGACTAAATGACCAGATTGCCAAGAACTTGAAATCATGGTGGGATATCTAGTAATGCATTATTACCACTCTGCGGTGACTGAATCTCCCAGGATCTTTCATCCCTCACTTTTGTCAGAATCTAAGTAGAGCGTTCCTGCTCTGGGAAGTTTTCTGAGGCTGCTTCATGGTGTTGTAGATGAAGCCTGCCATTATTTCTTTATTTTTTTAAAACCTAGAATTGTGTATTGCATTTGATGATAGACATCCTTATGAAATAATAGGCAATGGTAGCAAATTGAGGGTTAATATAGAGTCTGACTCTGAAATGGAAGAGGAAACTACATGCCTGATGTTAAAGGCTCATCTTTTTGTCCTGGTGTGAAGACGGCATCAGACTCACTTGTGGTAATGCTTTATTTGCACCCACCCTCACATAGAGGTAGGAAATCAAGCACAGGGATTGGTAGCCAATTTAAGGTTTCTTGTGCTGTCCAAATTCTTTAACTAATATTGCTTCAGCTACTTAAGGAAGAGAAACGTGGATGTTTGAGTCAATTCATCAAAGTATTTTAACATTCATCTAACATCAAGTACAAAGGCAAGCAGAATTTCAAGGTTCACATCTAAAGAGCCTCATGAATAGGAGATGGATAGATCTGCGTTCATCTAAACAGCTCCCTCCTTCATAAATAGTTTTTAAGTCAGGCTCTTACTGTCAAATTCTTTACTGTGAGGATTCCTGAGATTTCAGCTAAAGAGATGCCCACATAACCCACGGTGAACGTGCCCATCTGGCAGTGGATGTCTGCGAGGCTGCCTCAGCCAGTGCAGCTCATTAGTAGAAGCAAGCAGCTAATGCTTTGGTTGAGGAAGTTCTCAGTGAAACCGAGATTGCTTGGGGAGGTCAGGGAATCTGCCGCTGGGGGTCCTTAAGAATGACCTCCTGGAACAGCGCAGGTCAAGCTGATCCTGCGTGAGAGCAGGGTGATGGACCAGATGACTGCCAGAGGTCCCTTCCCAGGGATTTCATGGTCCCAGAAGAGCTGTAATCCCATGAATAAAAGGTCAAACATTTTATACCTCCTAGTGCATGCCCTGTAATGGAAGAGTAATAGGCAACTGTTAAATCAGTTTCTATTGATAAAACACCAACTATCACTTAATATTTTAATTTGTAGGTATGGATTTCACCATAAGGTGGAAACCACTAGAGATAAATCTTTTTTTTTTAATTTTTTTTAATTATTTTTTTTTTTTCCCAAGCACGCAGAGGACAGTTTTCATTCTTTTTTCTTCATGACCTGAATAATCTGATTGTAGAAAGCAGTTTCTTATAACCGTAAATTTTGTGAAAAACATGGATCTGATAGAAGAGCTTTTATTTCTTTGTTGGACTGACAGCGTGCTCCCTCACACTAGCTGGTATTTTCAGATTGATTGCTAGGAGCAAGTTATACATTAAAGGAAGAAGGAAAAAAGAGGAGAACCTGGAGAGACTGATACCACACATCACATCACGGATACACAAAGTTGTATTGCCAGAAGAGGCTGACCGAGCAAATCAAGAATTTTGTGGGGAATTAAATGCACCAAGGTGGATGTTTTTTTACAATTATTGGTTATAGTACTCAAAAAGTAATTTATTCCTTTTTTTTCTGGAATAACTCATGAATGATATGCTTTTGATACATGCTGACAGGATGTAGTCATACTTCTCAGGGACAGACAAATGACTGAAAAAACCTTCCCTGCTACACAGTAATTACTCAGCTTGCATTTACATGGGAGATAGGTATTAGCGAGTGACTACAGCTTTGCTGCATGGAGGTAACTTGAAAGCCAGCCGCCAGTTGCAAAAGAAGCAAAACTCCCTGAAACATTCCTCACTGTGGCTTCTGACAACATTGCACAACCAGGATGAAATTTGTCTGGTATGGGAAGCACTGAGCTCGCTCCCAACCTGGGGGTGAGGCAGTGCAGCCACAAAAGGTGGCTTCTCCTCTTCCATCACCCCGGGTGGATCTTGCACACTGTCCGGAGGTAGGCTGGGCTCAGGAGACCTCTCAGGTATGGGCTCACATCAGTTTGCACACAGCTTTGAGCCAATTCTCACCCAGCATCCAAACTGATCAAACTGGACTCTCACACAAGTGAGACTTGGAAGCGAGCTCTGGTGTACAGCTGGAGATAAACCAGACCTTACTTTGTCCATTAGGGCAAAGAGATGACCCCAGTCTGCCTCAGGCCCTGCCATAAAGCCATGGAAATCACAGAAGGGCATGGAAGGCAGAAAATTTGTTTCTGAGGACAAGGAGGATGCTTTGACTCAGCTTGCTTGCAGAACTGCTGTGAGCATGGCATTAGGCATGTCTCACCAACAGACACATGGTGTTTATCTCAGTTGCATGTCTGTCATCTTCCTGGTGATTTAGGGACCCAACTTGAGGAAAGGATGGGTGAGGTAATTCGGTGAGTCAGGGAAAGGCTGTGATTGAGTGGATCCAGCGTGTGAGCAGAAAGCATCACTGTCTGTGACTGGTCAGCTTCTATCTTTCTTGGAATAGCATCTGAGAGCTGAAAGGAGTGATTTCCACCTCCTCTGAGCTTCTGAGGCAGTCTGACCTCAGAAGGGAGTGGTAGAGGAACCAGCTGGGAGTAACTGGCTATTCCAAGCGGATCAAAATCCTAACCAGGAAGCTTCTGAAGAGGGTAACTGGGGAGGGGACAGGGAAACACCCAGGACATTCAGAACCAGCTAGCCAGTGAACTTGGAAAGGAAACAGCAAAGCAAGGCGGTCTCTCCTCTGCTAATCAAGAGAAAAGAAAGAATTGAAAAACCCCCTGGAACTGATGGAAAATCAGGTCAGGAACAGAAATATTCATGCATTCACTCTACTGGAGGGTAAAGAATTTCCAAACCCAATTTCTTTTGTGGAAACCTGGCTCCCTAAGGCTCTGAACGAGATGCAGAGAATGTCCCACTGCATGTGGTGTGCTGGTTCAGGATCCCTGCCAGGGCAATCACTCCCAATAACAAGCAAAGCAAAACCGAGCTGCCAAGTTTCAAATGTTCATGGGAAAGGCAGGCTTATGACTGCAGAGAGTGCAATGAGGAAGCATGGGTTCATTTACTTCCAAATCAATCTGACTGTCCTTGCTTGTTTTGCCGTTACCTCAGATAACAGGTTCAAGACCAGTTTCAGGGAAAGTACACCTAAAGTTTAAGATAAGGGACAGCAGACTGATACGCCATGGTGGATGAAACCCATGGGAACAGGAAACCGTCTGGGGTATTGTGGGCAGTGATGCTTCAGTGCTTGTGGAGTCCAGAAGCAGATGTGCGACCCTTCTATAGAAGACAGCCTTCAAGTCTATGCCATACATGACCTTTCCTTGATCCTAAACGTTTGCTCTTTCTGACTCTTTGCTTCTCAGGGCCTCACTCCCTCTATCCCTTCTTTTTTGTGATTATAGTTTTCCTGCCAGTCTGCTGGCTGATGTCATCTTATGTGGGCGATCGTCTTGGTTCAGGCAGAGGTTGTGCTAGAGATTTCCACAGTCACCACCAAGCAGCATCACCGTGAATCTAAGGGAGTGCCAGGCTCTGCTCAGCCCCAGAGCTGCCCTATAAACGTATGGTCTCATTATGGTTTCAGTGATTTTCTGCAGTGACAACTCTTGGTGACTTTCAGCTCCTCACTGTCATTTACCAGCTCATTGCAATGTATTGGAATGGGCACCCAGACAGCCTGCCTCATCCGTAATCTGCCCTCTGACACCTCTTTTGAAACACATTTTTGGGTGATATTGTCTCTTCCTCACTAGTTTAGTCTTACTGCTGTGTCAAGTAATGTGGAAAGAAAAGAGGAGAAAACTTTCTTATTTGTCAGTGCCCTGTGTCAGCCTGCCAGCTGATTCTAGGAAGATTTAAAAAGTTGAATAAGGTACTCCAAAGTATTTTGGGTATACCATCTGTATTTCAATAATAATAAAGCTATTAAAATAATACACTGAAAAAATAAAACAAAGAAAAAAACATATGTCATTCTGTTATCTACAGGCTTTGTGCTAAAGATGCTCTGTGCTCTGAGGCTCTGTGCTCTGAGGCAGCTGAAGTGGTATCTCTGTTTTGACAGCACAGAGGTACCCCAGCCTTTGTTAAACCTATTTGAACTTTTATTTTATCAACCTTCTCTTGATTTTGTGGCACTTCTCTTGATTTTGTTTCCCTCTTGAGTAAAAGACTCCCTTTGTCTCGATGTCTTTCTCCTGATGTGATGAATTATGCCATGGTGCTGCCAGTATCCCTCTGGTGAGCACAGGGTGCTCAGGCCACCCCGGGGAGTTGTGAACTGGGAGGGGAGAATTTATGAGTGCATGTGCACATGGGCTTCTGTGCCCCAGGAAATCGGAAATTAAAAAAAAAAAAAAAAAAAAAAAAAAAGGACAAGGAGCAAGCCCTGAGCAGCGCTGCTCTTGACAGCACCTGGCAAAACACTTGTTTTCAACACTCAGGAGCTCACGTACCACATGTTCCAAGGTGGCAGGTCCAGGCAGGAGCAGGGAGAGATCTCCCCAGCCCCATTGCACCCAAGGAAGACCAAGCTGTGACTCAGTGGGCAAACACAGCTGAGCAGCGAGGCCTCTGCTGGCCTTGCTGCTAATCCCTGAAGCTTCTGTTTGCTTCCCGAGGGATTTAGCGGTGAGGGAATAACCAGACAAGGCAGGAGAATGGCAGAAAACGTTTGCCTCTTTTTGATATAAATATAATTCCAGAACAGCTGACATTCCCACAAGAAGGAAACGGTAAACAAACTGAGCTATCGTCAAACTGTCATTAAATAATAACACTAATAATAAAAATATTAAGCTTTCCAACTATTTATTTTTTTTTTTCAAACAAGGCAGGAGCATGCACCAAGGAATGATGCTGTGCATTTTAGGAAATAGCAGCTCTTGTGTTTCCCCATCTATCCTTTCTCTCTGGTGTCCCACTGGGCTCTCGTGAGGCCAGCACCAGACGCTTGAGAAGGAGGCTCTGAAGAAATCCCACTGATCTCATGGCCCAACTTCTTATTTTGCAAGTGAATCCAGCCCTTGGGAATTGAGCAAAACAATGTGAAAATCAATTTCTTCCTACTTTGTTTTTCAGGACATGCTTTATAAACTTAGAATGCTTCTCTGGTAGAAACTGCTAAAGATGCATATCATGTTGGCAAAGGCACACAGAAATGACCCCATAGTCCAGCTTCTGTCAGTGTTGCCACACAGAAGCATAAACACCTTTACCTCCAAAAAAAGGCACTGCTTGAAAAATGCAGTCCTTCAGGATGACATTACATTATCTAAGGTACTATTACTGCCCTTTGTGCAATAATCGCTACACAATGTGGAAAGGAAAAACAGGAAAAACAGGAAAACCTTTCACCATATCTTGTTTTAGACATTAGGCATAATTTTTTTATTAATTTGTGCAAAAGTTCTGCATAAAATTGCCTGGCCTGGAGATGCTGTGCATTACAGGTTTTGTAAATGTTAAAGGGCCCACCTGAGAGCCCTGACTGTTTTCACAGGGATAAATATAGGCAGAAGAATTGTTTGTAATGAATATCATTCAACAAACTGCATCTTCCATTTGTGAATCGTCCATGAAGAGATTGTAATTTTCTTGAGCTGTTTGCTGAATCACTTCTGGAAATCATTCTTCTCTGGCAGCTTCTTGGAGAGCAATTTGCTGGGAGCATTTCACATTCAAAGTTTGCAACTTGAGCTATTTTTATTAGGTGTGTCTGTTCCCTGGTAGGATCTGTTCTCTGGTAGATGCGTGTGTCTCTTGAAGTTTGAATTTCTGTTCTGAGTAATACCAGTAATACCATATATTTTCTGTTCTGAGTGATACCATATCTGAATTATGATACTCTGAAAAAGTGTCCTGAAATATTTTAAAATTGTTTGAAATAGATTTGCTTTTTGGCTAACATTGTTAAAACATGGAAAACAAAACCAGCACATTTGAGGCGAATTCTTTAAAGAATTCAAATGAATATCATGGCTGCTCCGAGTTCCTGGGACCAGGCCCTGTATTTTTGGTGTAATGGCTGATCTGTGATTGGAAGCATATCATCTTGGGCCCAACTTTTTTAGGGAAATGGTATTATTGAAAAGCTAGGGATAAAAGCAAACCTGCCAGAGGTCAGGCATAAGCAGAAAAAGTTGACTCTGGTGATGATCAGGTGCTTCATGTGTCTTATTCAGAGTTACCGAGTGCTTGACCCTGATCTTATTCAGAGACAGCTGTCCTGCTGACTTGGGCAGAGCCTTTCCTGCTGTCCTTCATCTCTGCAAGCAGCAAACTCATTTCTAAACTTACCTCAGCTGAAACAGAAATAGCTGGAAATAATGTCGCCTGGGGAGAACACCCTGCCCCTATGTTTTCCAAGAAAGACTTCAAATCTGGGGCTGTAGTGGAGGTCCTAGTGGTGGATACAAACAGGAGAAGGATTAGAAGACAAGGTTCATGTTTCTGTTGGCAGTATTATATAAAATCATTCCAAAATGGTTTATACTGCCAAGGATTTTTTTCATTTGGGCTGGGCTTGGTGTTTCCTCTTTGTGTCCTCACGGTGATGGCTGAAGGTGAGGGAGGGTGGGGTGTGTGGGAAGGGGTTGGGGTTGTTTTCTTCTCGCTGCTACTTGGTGCTACTCCAGGCCATGCAGTGCCTTGGAGAGATGTCCCTGAAGAGCTGAGGTGAAACTTAGAGCCAAGGAGGTTGTTTATACAGACAGAGCTCTCCTCTCCTGTCTCCCACACATCACCCAGTGCAAATGGCTGCCTACAAAACCTGCTTTTTGTGGTGAGAGCTGAAGGAAGGCAGCTGAAAAAGAGATCCACAGGCTTGTTGAACTGGGAAAGACAAAGCCTTTTAATACTTGCCTATATGCCTTTTTAATCAAGGCCAGAGGAGGCCTGATCTTTCGGTCACAAAAGAAGTATTGACAAGGCCTCAAATAAGCCCAGCAAAATCTGTTCAAATAAAAGTAAGCATAGAAGAAATAAGTGAAAATTGAAGGGTTCACAGTGTCTCATTCAATCAGGAGCTAGCGTTCCCTGAGAGCCCAGAGCCTCTCCAAATTAACCTAACAAAGACAAGATGCCTCTGGCATCTCTCCTCCACCTGGAGAGGGACAGAAATGAGCCTTGCACCTTTCCAGAAGGAGCAAGCTCCTTCAAGTGGTTAATGGAAAATCCTCATTTACAGGTGATCAGGGTTCAGATCAGAGCTCCTACTAGTGGATGCATGGTTGGTCTTCTTCAAACCAAAGGTCTGTAGTTAAAAAGGCAGACAAATGAACTGCTTTAGCCCAATAATGATTTCATAAATGCACGTGTCTGAGTAATGATTCCCTGTATTATGCCTTACTCCCACTTGTATTAAGCCATCACGCCTGGATAATCTAACACTTTGCATTAAGCCCTCCTGGTTCACCCACTCTGAGCTGAGAAATTCTGCTAGTGTTCAGCAAATCGCTGACCCCTATCAAGTCCTTACAAGTACAAAATCATTCACTTTATTTATATAAGTCATCCTCTAGGCCAGATTTATAGGGCAGACAAAGTAAATGCACCTGTGTTGGTGGAGCAGTAATTTTGTTGTGTTATGTCAGGGGGAGTCTGCTTAAAGGCAGCGACTTTCACGGACAGCTTGAATGGGGTTTGGCTGCAGAATGGTGCAGCTGGCCAGCAAGCAGGGGTGAACATGAACAAGGCTCAGTCTGAAAGTGGCTTTTGCAGCTCTTCTATTTCTAATAACCTATATTTAAAAGGGAAAAAAAAATCCCATTTTGAAGAAGAGGGGGAAAAAAAGCACTCATTGGCTGCATGAGGATTAACAAGGTACTTCACCTTAATAGAGGGGAGGAAATCTTTTTATGGAAAGTACAGTGGGGAAGATGACTGTTTTCACTTGCAGTTGTTTTCTCTGCCTCCCTGTTGTTCTTTTTTTCATTTCTGTAGAACAGGCTCAGAAAGTGGTACAAATCGTATGATTTGCTAATGTGCCAGCCTGGTGAGGGGAGAATTTTTAGTGGTCTGCAAAGAGAACAAGTACAAATCCTGTTATTTGTTAATCACTTCTGTATGAATAACTTTCAACAACTGTTTTAAATATTTATTTTCCTTTTTCTCCAAGGATTTGTGTTTGTTACATCAAATTTCTCCCTGAGCCCAAACCTTGGCGGCATATAAAAGATAACACTCACAAAGAATGATTTGTGGTCTTCAACTTTCCATTTGGAATCTGGAAAAGCATCTTGAGTTCCCTATCATGGAGAAGGAAAAAGTAGTTTTGTTTAAGTAAGCAGCTTCACACACATTCACCTCTTAGCATTACTAAGAGGACGCGTCACTCCATGGCAAGTTACAACAGCGCTATCTGCAAGGGAATGGATCAGTCACAGAATAAGCCCTGGCTTGTCACAGACTTTTAGTGAAACAATAAATGGCCAGCCTCAATGCACTGTACTGCAGCTATTATGCAAATCTATCAATAAATAGGCAACCTGGAATGATTCATTCTTAGTCACCTCATGTGTCGGCCTGGGAGATAGGAAACGACTTAATGAAATTAACTACAGTCATACTTTGACTTTATTTTATTTTTTCTTCCTGATATAATATCAACTGCTTGTGATATTGTCAAGTTCCTTTCAGTTTTTGCATGGTGTGAAGGACCATTAAATGAGACATTTTGCATAGATAAGGGAAGGCAGATTGTGATCTGTGTCAGACCCAAGTGTGATTCTGGGTCCCACTGGACCCCAACTAGGAATACATGGATGGAGTATGATGAAATGGGGATGTTTCTGAATGGAGTGAATAAAAAATAAAGTAAAATACAACAGTGTATTTTGTTTTTTAGTGAAAGTACTTCCTTCAGCTTGACAAAGCTGGGGTTGTAAATTAGTTGCTCTTCTCTGTGCAAATAGCTTTGTTTATTTGCCATGATATTTGTGTGTCCTCAATATATTTGTGTGTCACAAGTGTTATATGTAGGATAGAAGTTTTCATTTATCATTTGGGAAGACTTTATTTTGAAATGCATATCATCCAATCAGGGAGGATAAGCCTAGTGATTGAAGTCACCAATTATAAAATCTGGATACTGAATACCTAAAGGTTACAGGCTTGCAAACAGGCAGCTGATGAGAAAATATTGTGTGATACTAGTCACTAATCATAGCCTGCTTAAGAATGACATTTCCAGGAATCAGGATCAATTTGCCAATGATTCACTAACCATAGAAAGAGCAAAATTCATAACATGCATTATTTGAAATGAGTGTTTTGATCAGTTCAGTAAGTATCAAGAGCTATTTCTCACTGGTTGCAGAGGAGGGAGGAAATCAAAGCCATCTATGTTTTTCATAGAACTCATTTTTTTCAGTTAGATGCTGACATCAAAAGTTTGTCAGATTGAGATGGAGTCTTTCTCCTACAAAATTAAAAGAAATTGGTCTGTATCATATCTAGCCACGTTATGTACAGTGAAATGCTGGCCCCACTGAAACCGGTGACAAAATTCCCATTCATTTAACCTCATGTCAGAGGATTGATTTTTATTGACACTTTGGAGAGCAATTAATTATTTACCCATCAGCCTGAGAGAGCATTTTGAAAGGATTTATTTAAGGTGCTGTTCTTTAAGAATCATTTATATTGAGGCATGTGATACCTTATACATTTCTCTGTGCTTAAATACCTTCAACTCTATTAGCTCATGTTTTTATTCAAGAGAGGAGATGGATAGGTCTCTTCAGCTGGCAATGCTTTCAGAGTGTGTCAGGCCAAAGGGAACCTAATTAGAGGGAAGAGAGAAAAATGTGGAAATTGCTGTTTGCAGAGGGCACTGTAGAGAAGAAACTTCATTGTGAACAGCTCTCTCACATTAAACATGCTGAGGCTGTATTCTTCTGACCATAAGATTAATGATGCCAAGCCAAACATTATAGTCGTGTCTCAAGGGTCACAAGCAAACTTCTTCTTTTATCATCTGTTCCTCATTTTACCGGCCACTAAGGTATTTACTTAGGAATTAGTATATATCCAGGTTTAAGTAGATTAAACTAAAAACATGCCACTGTTTACTGGGTACATCTGCTCTCATTAGAATAACTTGTTGCTATTGGCATGAAGTGGTTTAATTAAAACGGCAGCATAGCTTTCTGTGGAATCAGAGCCTGGTCCCAGTGGGGCTCTACAGGCAGATATGAACAGCCAGTGCCCATCATGGAGGCTGCAGAGAGACCCCAGGGTTGCCCACTCCCTGTCCCCCCTTCAGAAGGAAAGTGAAGCACTTGCACCTCTCTTCCCTTCCCCAGTTATATTCTATTTATTCTAGCCCTACTTATACGATTAATGCCTATAAATGTTGTGCATTTATTGGTGATTTAGGTGTGAGGTTGTTGTGGTTTAACCCGGCTGGCAGCTAAATACCACGCAGCCATTCGCTCACCCTCCCCCCCTCCCTCTCTGGGATGGGGAAGAGAAACAGGAAAGTGAAGCCTGTGGGTTGAGATAAAGACAGTTTATTAAGATAGAAAGTAGTAATAATAACAATAATAATATGTATAAACAAGTGATGCACAATGCAATTGCTCACCACCCGCTGACCGATGCCCAGCCCAACCCCGAGCAGCCGCCCCCCACCCCGGCTAGCCACCCCTATGCATTGTTCAGCATGACGTCAGATGGTATGGAATACCCCTTTGGCCAGTTGGGGTCAGCTGTCCTGGGTCTGTCCCCTCCCAGCTCTTGCTGCACCCCCAGCCTGCCCGCTGGCAGGACAGAGCGAGGAGATGAAAAGTCCTTGGCTTGGTGTAAGCATTGCTCTGCAGCAATTAAAACATCAGCATGTTATCAGCACTCTTCTCATCCTAGTCCAAAACACAGCACCCTACCAGCTACTAGGAGGAAAAATAACTGTCCTAACTGAAACCAGGACAGAGGTGCATTGGTTGGTGAGTTTGCCAAAGCTGGTAGAAGCCCTGGAATAATGATGCAGTAGCCAACACCATAAGCAATTAAGTTGCACATGCTTAATACTGAAGCAAAATCTGGAGACACCATCTCCCCTGTTGTCCATGTGGCTATCACAGAGAAGTTTCACAGAACTGCCAATGCCTCAAAACTTAGACGGATTCCAGAAAATCCTGTGATTGCCTCGGAAGTCATGAAAAGTCAGTTATCAGAGTCATTTGCCTTCTGTTCTCTGAGTTCTGAGATGATGCTTGGCAACTGTACTAACGGATTTTTTCCTTCAATGATATACATTAGAAATTAGGCATGAGGAAACCACGCTGACTTGTGAAAGACACTGAAGTTTTCAAAGTACATTATCAATGCACACTTGTACTTAAAATACATCAAAACCTGGTGGCCAGGGCATTTCTCTGGCATTTTGATCAGGGAGTAAGATTTGGGACATGCCCATCCTAAGCAGCTTCCCTACCCTCAGAGCTAGTGCTTATTTTCCAAGAGCAATCCACTCCTACACCTAAATATGAGTAGCAAAATTCTTATATTAGATACAGATGTCCAGAGTTGCCTGAGACAGTCATTAGAGGGAGGAAAGGATTCATAAGGGAGTGGCTGGAAGAGAAGGCCTTGGGAATCACGCCCACAGTACCTTTTCCTGTTATAATAAAACCAAATAATACAGACGTTCTACCTTAAAGAAAGGGTGACTCAGTTTTCTAGTGACATGGGAGGTAGGGGATGATCTGAGTCCTGCCATCTCTGACTGACAACACAATTTCTGCACCTTTCTTTCAGCTCTGTCTTGGTCTAGTCACTTGATGAAATGACAGTTTCAAAGGGAAAGTTGCTGTCATTTTTTAACCATTTTTTTGGTCTGAGAGAAAAAGAAAATCAGCCAACTATCCTCGCGTAGCAAGCAGACTAGCGTGGTTAAAGCGTTTAATAACACAAGGCTTGTGGTGAAATCTGAGACCCCTGCTTTCTGCTCTTTCCATGGCAATAAGCACAATTATGTGCCTGAGTGCTTTCTGAGTCACTTTCGGGGCAGTGACCATGCTGCCCGGGCTCACTGGGAGCAGGGGCAAGCAGGGACCAGTCCCTGGTGGGCAGGGACTGGAGACCTGCGTGTGCAAACACATGGGGAGGTGGCTCTTCTCCCACAGTACTACAGCACACACCTGAGGTGGGGAAACTTTCCTTTTCACAGTGGCAAGCAGATTTTGAAGCCCTTTTGGCTAAACGAACAACAAAATGCTGTAAGGGTTGACCCAGAAAGAGCAGAAAAATGTCCCAGGGGTGATGGGCTACATGAAGCAGTGGGCTGCAGGTACCTTTTCTCCCACCTAAACCATCAAGAGCCAGAAAACAGAGAAGGTACCAAACAGACCCCTGCACTGAGTCTCAACACAGACCAGGAGCAGACCTGGAGGAAAAAGCAACAGCCACTGATGGCCTCACAGGTCCAGAGGCCAAGGGACAGAGCTGTCTCCCTCTTGCCTGTTTGAATCAATGGTGTGTTTTACCTAATTTTTGTTTTTAAGAAGCTTCTTCACTGTCTTCTCCTTGGCTAGCTGCAGGGATAATCTGCAAAGGGGAGCCAGAGAGCAGAGTCTGCAGTGAGGATGTGCTTGTTTGGATGAACACACTTCACACGTATAAATGCAATAAAAGGAATACACTACATAAATTCACTTGCTGACTGTTTTGCTCCAGTGTCATGGCCCAAGAACAATCACCCAAACTCATCCATGTGTGAAAATTGTAATATTGGAAAAGGCTGTGTTTGTTATCCGTGGTATTTCTTTAAAATGACTTTCCTCTGTAAGTGGATACAGAAATAACTCTTCAGATTATGGATCGGAGCAGGGAGTTGTATTTGTTCAGTGGTGTAGCTGCATTGATTGGCATCCTCCTGTTCAGAAGAAATGTTTTTAACCACTCAGAACAACAAATACCACTGCAAAACCTACATGGGTTACATTGAGAGCATTCAAATATAAAAGCAGCTAAGTGTTTCAGGAGCCAAAACATGATTATTTTTAAATGGTTGTGGTTAAGAATGGTTATTATTTATTGTTTGAACATAGCAGCACCTACTGGCTCAAGCCAGGAATCAGGAATTCACCATAATTGGTGTAAAATGTAGTAAAAAGAGGGTTTCTCCTCCCCGAGTGCTCTGACTTTGGGTAGGAGGCAACTGGCAGTGTTTGGACACCTCCAGCAAAAAGGAGGAGCAGGAGGGAATGGGAACACTCGTCTAGCCATGGCGTGCTGGCTGCTTCATGCAGGACAGGAATAAAATATTATCTGGGGATAAAACATTGTGCATGTTTCTGGGAAACTTGGTGAGGGGGTGGTGAGTGCTGGGGATGTGGTGGGAGCTGGGGGTGTCAATGTCTCAGAGGCTTGACACTGCTTTTAAGAGAGGAAGGCAAGGAGAATGTGTGGGATGCTGTGGAGCAAGAAAGAAACCAGTCAGGTATACACAGGGTAAAAGGACGGGCAGAGCTGGCTGGAGAGTGGCAATGACTTTTTAATTTATTTATTTTTTTTTAATCCAGGAACAGACAACAAAAAAACAATGATTTTTTTGTCATTTGTTTGTTTGTTTTTTAAATAAAAGAAAATAAATTTTATAATAATATATATTTTATAATAAAAGAAAATAATTTTTAAATAAAAGAAAACCCTTCTCAGGAAAATCAAAGCTAAGCTCTTTGGCTTGGCAGGTAGCAGGCTGGTATGGCTGTGCCAATTTTACCCCCTGCCTACAGGACACAGGACACTTTGGCAGCATCCTTTCCCAGCCAGCACCACCAGAAAAAGGCATGCAGCAAACTTCGGCATCGGTGTCCCTTGTCTTGTTTTCCCAGAATTCCTTCCTGAGATCCAAGCCTCTACTTCTGCCTCCATGAAACCAGGATTTGCGGAGAGATATGGGCTTATAGGGAGGTGTAAAACTTCTGCATTTTCTCCTGAATCTGGCTGCAAATCCTTTTTTTTTTTTTTTTTTGAAAGCTGTTGGCCATTCATCTTTCCCCTCCCTAGAGAATAACATAAAACCTTGCACAATAGCTTGATTTTTATCCCCAAACAAAAAATGGAATTATCTACAAAAACATTTTTTTCTGCACAGATTTTAGTTTTCTTCCATTATGTGTGTGTATATAAAAATATTACTTTGAGCAATATTCTCATGGAAAGATAAAATTTGCCCTAGTCGTAGAAGTGCAACAAGAAAATGTTTTTTTTTTTTTTTTTTTTTTTCCCCTCCCCCTCTTTAATTAATTAATTAATTTATTTTTCAGTAGTATTATAAACAGATAAGGTCAAGAAGGGTTTTGTCTAGACCAGGAAAGAGGAAAACCAAAGAATAGTTTTAATCTGTATTCAATTTAATTTTAAGATCTCTCTTTTAGAACTATCTCTGCATAATGGCTCAGAAATGTCCAGGGAGGTTCTGTCATTTCTGGTTTCTGTCTCAGAATGAAACAGAAACAAGCCAACAGTCTTACAAGAAACCTTGTTCTTATGACAAGTTTTCCAATTTCCTATGTATTTGTCCTCATGAGGTTTACAAAAAACATCCAGATTTTTCCTTTTTTAAACTGAAGCCAGACTCAAAACCTGCTGAGGTTTCCCCATCGCTAATTACAACATGTATGTGAAATTATTTGCTGTGAAGGTGAAGTGTAGTGTTAAATTAAAATCAAATGCATCGAGAACAGCCCAAGAACAGTCTTGGCAAGTGTATGGAGCTGGTGCTCTGAAGGGTAGTTTTCATTTTGTAACACCACAACATTCCTAAATAGAATAGAATAGAATAGAATAGAATAGAATAGAATAGAATAGAATAGAATAGAATAGAATAGAATAGAATAGAATAGAATATCCTGAGTTGGAAGGGACCCTTAAGGATCATCAAGTCCAACTCTCGACACCGCACAGGTCTACCCAAAAGTTCAGACCATGTGCCTAAGTTCACAGTCCAATCTCTTCTTAAATTCAGATAGGCTCGGTGCAGTGACCACTTCCCTGGGGAGCCTGTTCCAGTGTGCAACCACCCTCTCTGTGAAGAACCCCCTCCTGACGTCCAGCCTAAATTTCCCCTGCCTCAGCTTAACCCCGTTCCCGCGGGTCCTGTCACTAGTGTTAATGGAGAAAAGGTCTCCTGCCTCTTGACAACCCCTTACGAGGAAGTTGTAGACTGCGATGAGGTCTCCCCTCAGCCTCCTCTTCTCCAGGCTGAACAGGCCCAGTGACCTCAGCCGTTCCTCGTACGTCTTCCCCTCCAGGCCTTTCACCATCTTCGTAGCCCTCCTCTGGACACTCTCCAACAGTTTCATGTCCTTTTTATACTGTGGTGCCCAGAACTGCACACAGTACTCGAGGTGAGGCCGCACCAGCGCAGAGTAGAGCGGGACAATCACCTCTCTTGACCTACTAGCGATGCCGTGCTTGATGCACCCCAGGACACGGTTGGCCCTCCTGGCTGCAAGGGCACACTGCTGGCTCATATTCAACTTGCTGTCTACCACGACCCCCAGATCCCTCTCTTCCAGGCTGCTCTCCAGCGTCTCATCGCCCAGTCTGTACATGCAGCCAGGGTTTCCCCGTCCCAGGTGCAGGACCCGGCACTTGCTCTTATTGAACTTCATGCGGTTGGTGATCGCCCAGCTCTCCAACCTGTCCAGATCCCTCTGCAAGGCCTTTACGCCCTCATTTGAGTCCACAACTCCTCCAAGTTTGGTGTCATCAGCAAACTTGCTCAAAATACCCTCTATTCCTACATCCAGATCATTTATAAAAATATTGAAAAGTACCGGCCCTAAAATGGAGCCTTGAGGGACCCCACTGGTGACCGCCCGCCAGCCTGACGCAGCTCCATTTACCATAACCCTTTGGGCCCTGCCCGTTAGCCAATTGCTCACCCATCGTATGATGTTTTTATTTAGCTGTATGGTGGACATTTTGTCCAGTAGGATCCTATGGGAAACCGTGTCAAAAGCCTTGCTGAAGTCCAAAAAAATCACATCAGCTGGTTTCCCTTGGTCCACCATACGGGTGATCTTATCATAAAAGGAAATCAGGTTAGTTAGGCAGGACCATGAATGATCCAGAAGGATGTGTTTTTGTTGTTGTTGTAGTTGTTTGCTTGTTTATTTGTTTTTAAAGTGAATTCTAGCTTGGGAAAAAAAAAAAAAAAGTGCTAATTTTCTGTTTTATCACTGAATTGTATTCTCTCTGCACATACAGGGAAAGACATGCTGCTTTTCCTCTGTCCTGCAAGGAGGGCAGCTCTTATTTTTATCACTTTGCTAGTAGGATTCAGTGGGGTGTGAGGCTTGACTGTTGTCCAGGGAGTGATTGTGTGTGTGTGTGTGTGTTGGGCTCATTCCCTACTGCCCTGGCCAACCCTCCACAGGCAGCAATAAGCATTTCTTGGCTGCAGCAGGAGCCATGACGTTTAGCCCAGTTGGACTTACCCTTCTTGCTTTAACCAAATGCATTTTGCTTGCAGCAACTGCAAGCAAAGGTTTGCATTGGAGAGAGATGGCAGAGATGCTCCAGAGATTAAACACCATGGTCCTCACTTGGCAGCTCTCCTGGTTTTATTAAAAACACATTACAACATTCATTTACTGCATGTATGGTTCACCTGAGGGCCATCCCAGCACCAAAGCAGAACGTCCACCTTGAAACCAGCCACTTACACATCAAAGTAGGCACCTTGTCCTTGATCACTTGCCTGCAAGCTGTCTGGGAAAAGTACAAGCTATATTGCTGAACTGAATGGCAGCTTTCCACTTTGAGAGTTGAGTTGGCTGATCCCTGGACTATGATCCATCTAAAGTTTATTAATATCAGACTGTCTTCAAAGTTATGGATGATGGTTTGCTGTCTTGGTGTTTATTTTAACACAACTTTGCAGAAAGTGTGGGGTTTTTGTTTGTTTGTTTGTTTTTAATTGTTTACTTCTCAATGCCAGGAAAGCTTCTTAAGTAGCAATAGCCACTTGCTGTGAGTTGATGTTAAGCTACTTCAAATTAAAAATAAGTAAGAGTTTTTAAACACACAAAAAAAAATCTTACAAAAACAGCAAAGATTTTCCATCCCTCACCCTTTCTAAATTGTTATTGAATGGAATCAGATCTATTTCCTGAAGTGTTAGGCCTGGAATCAACAAAAGTGAAATTTTGGAGGGTGGAATGATTTGTACTTTTAAAAATCTGTGAATGTTGTATGTCTACCAACATCACCAGCCTCCAAAAATGACAAAAGAAAACAAGTTCCCTGAGTTCAGTCTAAAAACTCCATAAGAGAATTAGGCCCAAATCACTTTGTAATTACTATTTCCAATCTGCCAACTAAAAATAAATAAATAAATCAGGAAAAAAGAAAGAAATAAAACCAACAAAACAAAACATAACAAAACCAGTAACAATCTGTTAGCTAAATTATCCTGAAACTGGAAAACATTTGATCCCAGTGACACAAATTATTGTGAACTTGGAATGATACCAATTATTCTCCATTACTACCCAAGGGCTTTCTGCTATGGTGGTTAATATGCCAAATCCTAAGGTGCCCTTAGCATTTGTGGGGAAGGTCAAGTGCAATTAAGGAGCAGAGGATCTGTGGTGAGACTGGCACAAGCACAATATGGGAAGTGCTTGTAAATCAGGGTCACGTCATTCAAGCACTACTGAATTTGATCAGGTGGGTCCTGCCCCATGCCATCCAGGCTGAGGGGTCCACGAAAACCAGACCTCCCTTGATGCCCTCTGAACTGCAGCACTGTAACTTGTGTTTGCAGCTCAGCAAGGTGTACATAGTGCTAAGTGCATTTGGGGTCTAGCTAAAGCGAGTGGATACAGATGAAAGCCAAATAACCTCATAGCTTTTGAAATATTTTAGACACTTTACTACAGGACAGAGAAATTAGCAGATATCTGGACAAATTGTTCTGATATATAATTGTCCATTATGTTTACAAGCACATCCCATATTTCTAAGCCCATCTTTAGCTTCAGTTTAGCTCCATCATCCAGATGTATGCATCTGATTACAGAAATATTCTCTTCAAGAGGATGAGATCAAGTCATCTCTTAATTTGACCTAGTCTTCCTGACTCAGTCTCTTGCAAACCTTGCTATTTTTTCCTAAACTCTCATTAGTTTTTCAAAATCCTTTTTGTAGCATGGATGTCAAACTGCACCGTGAAGACTGGACTAACCAGAGGTGGGACCTGATGTCAACAAAGCTAACTTTCTCAGACATAACAGTTGATGTCCTGAAGAAGACAGCATGAACCTTCTTTGCGATCAGACTTATTCTCCATAATCTCATCTTGATTGCATTAATTATGCTACTATCTGATAATTATTTCCTGATTTTCTCCCATATAAGATTTTGTGTGCCATCAATTCCATATGAAACAACCAATAGTTATGTAAGTTTTTATCAGTGGCCTCTTTCTAAGCTGACACAATAGAATCTCTGAGGCTTCATGACTCCTCTAATTTTCCAAGACCTGTTACACATTGAGACTCAGAAAGATAGTCCACAAGTTTTCTTAGAAAGCTGTAATCTTCATTGTCTTTGCCTGTGGACAATCTCTTACTGTACAAACTCCTCTGCATGGGACTCCTTGCAACCAGCTTCGTCCATCTACAAGCCAACATCTAGCCAAAGGTTTGGGCTTGCTCACTCCAAAGTCAGTGGAGAGCAGGAAACACTGCCAGAGGTGATTCCTGCCATCCACGGGGAGCACAGACTTCTGCAGATGCTTATCTGTCCCTAGTGATGAAACAAAAAGTCCTCAGAATGACTCAGAAAGACTCAGTATGTGGCTGGTTGTTGAGTTTTGTTGTGGGCTGGAGGTAAGACCTGTCCTGACCTTGTGCTCCACATCCCGTAAGCTGCACCCAGAGGGAACCCTCTGGGTCTGTGCTTCCCACTCAGTGACTGAGGCAGTCACCAGACCATGACCGTTTTAAAGATTTCGTGCCCAGATATGTTCTGATGTGAGTCACCACATCTTGCCAGCTGTCTCTAGCAGTAGTCACTGATATGTTAATGCCTTTCAGGACTGAATTCATTTCCTCCACAGCTAGACTTTGCTTCACTGCCATTTTTCTTTACTTCCTTTATAAACCCACTTTGCCCAGTTTACTTCCTTTATAAACCTACTTTGCCCCACTCAGCCTCTACAGGCTTCTTCATGCTTTTCTGTCTGATAACACACACACAAGCACATAGATAGATGAGTGTCTGAAAGTTTATTTTAAGCATGCTTTCTATGAGCAGAGTATCGTTTCCCTGTAAATAAATAACACATTAAGCAGGCTGCATTGTGGTCAGACGAGGTCTCCCTCACCCATCCCAGCCTGTCTTTGCAGGTCCTGAAGGAAGTTCTCCAGAGAAAAAGGTCTTTTGTCTCCTCTGGACTGCGTCGTTTGCATAATCTTGTTAAATACAACGAATACACACATGCACAAAGGGTTGTGGGGGAAAATGGTCCTATAAGTAAAGGCTGAGTGTTCTGCCTAATCTGACAACAATATAATAAATCGTTTATTTGTGTACACTGGAACAACTCCTTGGGACTGTGGCCTATTCCTGTTTCCCAACAACACTGTCATTAAAAAAATGGGCACTGTAATTACTGTGATAAAAAGGCATTATTGCTCCAGTTCTTCATCTGGCCCATGTGCAGAAGGAAGAGGTTTTCTTTATAATCTCGGGGACCAGAAGGCTCCTTCTCCCGCCGGCTCCGCACGCACAAAAGATTTCTCCACACCGGAGGCCGCAGTGTGAGAGCCTTTGTCTTAACTGAAAGGGCACAGCCCAGGCCTTCTGCCAGCACTGGCCGTGCATGAAAGCAGAGCCTTTGTGTCCCAGCAAGCTGCTGAACGGTGCACAAGGCTGTAAAATCTGTACTCTCCCATCACCTCGGCTGCCTCCGTGCTGCTGCAGGGCTACCATGGCCTCTGAAGAGGCAGGCTCTGGGCCTTGTGGCTTTGCCAAGCCTGGGTCCCCCAGAGGGCCAAAAATCTGCTTGGTGGCACAGCTAACCGTTTAAAGCAATTATGATTGCTTTAAACAATCATAAATTGTTTTGGTGCGAGCGAGGAGGGTGGGTAGGGGGGAGATTGGAGTAATACCTCACAAACAGTTTATCCAGCTATTTCTGCAGCTGGGCCGTCTCTTTCTAGCAAACCTCATTTTAGCTTTAATTCAGTTCAGTTTCTTTTAAAATCTGCTAGTTTGGCAGTTCGCTCATTCACTACAGGCTTGCTACCTGACTCTTGTAATATCAGGTGCTGCGGGAGACATCCCAGAAGTGTGCATTTTCGCACTAGTCTTTGTGGAAAACTGCTTTAAGTGAGCCCAGTTGCTCATAGAAAATATGAGGCCACAGCCTGGAGAGCCCAAATGCCAGCTAGTCACAGTCCGTGTCTCTGCTGCCTTCAGCAGAACTGCACTGACTGTCACCCCCGAGAAGATGGGCTGACTCCACCAGGGATGGAGAAGACTGCAGTGGTCAAAGAGAAGAGCGCACGCCAGCAGCAAAATATTCCCCAGTTAGCTGATGTGAGTGACTGCTGGCTGGTGGGGGGGCACACACTTCCCCATCTGGTGAGAGTTGCAAAAGCATATCAATAAGTGCTGAGACAACCACTGCTCTTGCCAACACCCTCTTTTAGAAAAATGTTTACCCCATTGCAAGCATAACTGATGTAAATTGAATGTGTCAGGCTGAGCAGAAACACCTACCCCCCTCCTCGGATCTGCTCTCCCCTCGTTTGACAACGTACAAACAGCAAGTCCGCTTACATGTGAGCGGAGAGTACCAAACATTGCATCAAAAAGCAGAAGCCATCCTGTTACAATCTGCTGCTTGTCAGGATTTGACAGCGTTGTGAAATATAAATGATCTCTGAGATAGCAACGCCTGCCTCAGTCACCGGTAAACAGCTCCCCTCATTAAACAGATGCTTTAGAAATGACAGCACGAAATTACGTTAATATTTTTATGAAGTGCTCTCCAGCCACAGATCCTAAAGCAAGGTGTGCCATTCATTTGAAAAAAAAAAAAAAAAAAAAGAAAAAAAAAAAAAAAAGAGAAAAAAAAAAAAAGAAAAAAAAATTCTTTGCAAGCAAACGCAATGTGGCCTCACACTTGGAAAAAAAGGTCACCATTAAGCAGGCTCTAATTGAGACAAAAAAGGACAAATTTTGGATGTAAGAGAAAGGACAGTGAAGGGGGAGATGGATTTCTTCTAATTCTCCTTTTTCCTTCAGAAGATCATCTGTAGCCTTTTGTGACCTATAGATTGTCTTTGGTTCTGAGTTAGTTCAATGCCTAATTCATTATCCTTAGCTGTGACACTAACTCATAGGTCCTATTTGCGATACAGTCTTGCTAATGATTATAAATGGCTACATCTGAAACTTGCTTGATCTGAAAGTATATTCTGGTCTTTGGTGGCCTCTGCAACCTCTTTAAGAGAACAGATTCAGAAACAACCCTTGGGAAAGAGCTCTGAGTCATTCTGCCTCTATCTTTAGCATTTGGATTTTTCTTGGAGACTTTTTGGTTGGCTTTTGCCTTGATTTTGCTTATCTTTGAGATCTGCTGAGATTAGAGTCCAAGACAGAATGACTGCAATGAAATCGTTAGAGATTCCACCTGCATCCTGCACTGAGTCAGAGGGAAATCAGCAGGATAATACAGGCTGTGTGTACTTCTCATATGAAGGATCACTGAGATCAGTCTGTGTCAGAAACACCACTCGTAAGAACAGGCAGTGATAGAAAGCATTTCATAAGATTTCCTAACTTCTTTTCTGGAGGATCAAAAAAAAAATTATACTTTTCTTGTCAGTGAGCCCTGTCTGAGCTTCTTTATTGTAACATTTGCCACTGGAGGTTCAGTTTTCAGCAGTCTGACTGTTCCTTCCCTTCAAAAAGGGATCTAGACTCTTTAGCACAGCTCTGCTGTACATGCCATTGCACAGCAGTGAGACCCTCCACCCATCATCGTCTGCAACAGGACCCCAGTACAGGAAACTGTTCTGTGTCCTTAATGTGTCAGTAAAAGTTATTTCTTCTCTGGACAGGTCCCATCAGTCCTGGATGTCATATATTTCATTGCCTTGTTCAGTAGCTTGTTTCGGAGAGATCTTTTCATTTTCTGAAGATTTAGCACATCTGTTCACCAGTTGGTTAAGTTATTCCAGCAGGTGACAATACTCACCTTCCTCTTTTTTTTTTTTCCTTTTTTTTTTTTTTCCCTACCTAATTGGCAATAACATCTACTGATGCATTTGAAAACACGTGGACATCTGAAAACACACATGGACACTCCCATTTTTTGGCCCTTTTAAGTTAGGCATGTGAGTTCAAACAAGAATTTCAGATTAATCCTATCATCCAGTTTTGTGCACATCAAGGAAAATACCCTTCAGTATTCTTACGATAAAAACATCCCAAATATCCTTGCTTTCTTTTTTACAAGCATAGCATATGTATGCTGAGTGTAGAACTAATCACGTTGTTATACAGCAAAGAAAAATACTATTTTGATGCTGTACCCACCAAAACCTGAAATATGTCACAGTTACCTCCACACTAACCAAATATTTTACCTCCACAGCAACCAAATATTATGAAATATTTGGAAATAGTTGGTTACCACCATGCCCGGGATTTTTGAAGAGACAATGACAAATTACACTGGTTGTTTGTACAAACAATATACATCATTTGTGTTAAATAGGTCTCAATTTATAAAGAGTTTGGTCTCTTCCAACTTGTTGGTGAGATGAGAGCATCTCCTTTGTGAGAGCTTAGAGTTAAGCAAGACACTCACCCTCTAATAGCTAATTTTGGGTTGCTCCATCTAACATTCGTGTCCCTTCTGTCAGTTGGAGACAACACATAGTCCTTGCTGTGTTACAGCTGGTATCTTCAGGAAGAACTGTGAATCACTTGGTTCACACTGGGGGAAGACTCAAGTATGCAGGAAATGTGTATTTAAGGACATCGTCACTCCCAGATTGTGATTTTCAGGATTGGGTTTCCACCTACAGGAGTTATGCAAGTGCCCCTTCAGCTTTTTAGGGAGTGAGACAAAGAAATGCCTCTTGGAGGAAATATCCCTAACATTGTTTCTGCACGCCTGCAAAACTCACACAATAACAACTGCCTTTACTTGCACCTTGACATTTTGTTGGCACCAGGAGACACTTCAGGGTAACCGTTGTGGGCATCCCCCATGAGGGAGCAGCAGCCTGTCGGCAGCCAGGGTACTGAGTTTTAAAAGGGTGCTCTGCAGCACAGCTCTGTGAGTCAGCTTCAAAGCCAGAAGCACAAGTTAGGGAGAGATTTCATCACCTGCCTATGCTGGCTGGGCTGTCCTTAGATTGTCACAGACTGGGGGGCAGGGTGCCCACATCTTCAGCATCCTCCCACAGGTTTGTAATGCATCCCCTTTGGGTTTGAATTTCTTGCAGAGCAAATGAACTCTGGATGTTTGGGAAACACTGAGATTGTATTAGACACCACCACAAATAAGTAACAACTGTGAGCTGTGTATGACATAAGAAGTCATTGTGTTCCTAGTGAATAGGATTACTTGCCTCAGTCTATGTTCATGATTCCCCACCTTTGCTCTCAGGATTAATGAAACGTAATTAGGACTGTAGACTCAGTACAACTATTCTGATCTTTTCGCAACTGGCATGTTTTTAATAATCTTTTATTTTACTTACTTGGTCTGGATTTAGATGCAGAGGCCTGATACATCTAATCTGACAAGGAAGCCACAGCTGTCAAGAGCTGTAGTAAGGTGTGAATGAAAAGCTTATGCTGACAGAGGAATCCAGACTCATAGCTCTGATTTCCTTGGGCAGGTTCAACTGTAGCCTGCTGACAACAGTTAGACGTTACACAAGAGCACAGCTAAAGCAGCTCCTTGCCAGGTTGCTTTTCTTAACACTGTGTGGTTGTTCTTTTCTTTCCTCTACTTTTAAAGTGAGGGAAAGAGCCTGACATTGTTCATTGTGACACCCATTGAAAGTTTTGTTCCGCCAAAGCAAAAGGTATAATTTATAATGTCTTTCCTGCATTAGCTTCCTTAAATTAGTTCATGTTGATCAGTTCATGCTAGCAATGGGGCTTTGACTTATTATGAAGTAGAAGGTACGAACTCTGGTTAGAGAAACACTACAGCAGAGCACCTGGCAAGTGCAAGGCTTGAACTTAATATAGTTTTAACTGTGGCATAGCTGCTTCTTGAATCTATAGAGTCAAGAAGACGGAAGGTGAAGTGCCATATGTCTGATGAAAATGTAAGTTCCATGTTTACCCTCCAGATCTGCATCACTGATCTTTTTTCTGACATACAAAGGCATGGAAATCAGTCTGCCCGCTTTGTTTGAAAGCCTTAGTGTTTTCCAAGTGTCTGTGGATGAAACCCAAGCTAGATTCTCAACGTCCTTGCTTGTAAGGGACAGAGACTGAAATTCCAACTTGCTGCTTAGCAGAAGCACCTCAGAGTCACATGTTCTGGAAAGCACAGTAGCAGAATAGTGTTTTTCTTCAAATTGCTCAAAATTGCACAGCTCCCACTTCCTAAATTTTGGACACATGTAGCGGGGCAATGCAAACACGTAACACCTGTGGGTGTTGAAGTGTTGCTAAGACTTCTTGCAGCTTGGAGCCCAGGAGGCTCAGAAATGGAAAGACCTGTGAAAATGGGGATGTGGGACAATTAATCCCCCGGATGAACCCCAGATTGCTGAGAAATGGTTAAAAACTTCCTCGCAGCTGCCTGGCCTGTAATCTCCAGCAAGAGAGCAAATGCTGGTATTCTGGCTGGTGTGTTACAACTGTGTAATGGTAATACTTGTGTATATTTTTAAAATATCCAACTACTGTTTATACACATCACAGAAAATAATAAATATTTGTAAGGTTAACTCTACAACAGACTTTTAACACACCAGCAATTGAGTGCATAAAAATACACCCACACTCTGTAGTTGCTCCTTTAAAATAACATTATTTTTTCTACAAAGACCAATTAAACCAACAAGAATTCCACCAAGAATAGAAAGTTCTCTGTCCTCAGACAGCTAATATATCTCGCCTAGTCTTTTGAGAGCCCTAAAAGCAAAATTTAGGAGCTTGTTTTCAGCAACACTCTTCTACAAGGGGGAAAAAAGAATAATTTATTTTTGATTCATAGGGAAAGTGGCTATGCAGGGGATCACCAGCTGGTATTTTGATGACTATCTTTGTGGGATGTATTATGGGCCCTAATTAAGTAAACCCTCTCGCATGTCTATAAAGTACATGGTTCAGCAGCGGAACAACTGGCCTGTGGATGGAGCTGGATCAAGCCTGTAGCAAAGACAATTACGTGTGTAATAATTCTATCCAGAAGTCTTACAGCAAATGTCAGATAAAGTTTCAAAGCACATAATGTGTTTAAGGGAGGGATTTCAGAGGAATCCCTGTTTTTCTGCTTTTGCTTAGTGTTATTTTACATTAATACACAACAATGCTTGACTAACTGTAGTCATCAGCAAGAGCAAACCATTGCATCAGCTAATGCACCCACTGAGGTGCCACAGGACTGGTCAGAACTGGGGAGGAAAAGTAGTTCTGGGGAGAAAAGGTTTAATTCCTCTGAAGAAACTTACTGGAGAATCAAGGAGCACAGGAGAGATGAGGAGCCCTTTTTGACATGGGTGTGATGGGGAGTGAGGGAGGACCCAGAGAAACATCTCAGGGAAGATGCTCATAGTGCATCATACATGAAGAACACAGGCAGTACAGGGGTGGTCCAGTCCTCAGCTCCTTCCTCCCCTCCTCCCTCCTTCCCTGCGTCCCTCCCTCCCTTTCCTCTCTCTCTCCTTCCCCTCTTTTCCCTCCTTTTCTCACTCTCTCTGTCCGTCCGTTCCCCAAAGGACCATCTTCCCTATAAGTACCCACAGACATAAAAACAAACAAAAAATCTAACAAACAAATCGTGGTGCGTCACAGACTGCTTGTCCAAAGTGTCTGGGATTTCGATGCATAGTGAAACAAAGATCCCATGATCTTGCTTTACCTTTTTATTTTTTATTTTTTATTTTTTGTCTGGACAACCTAGAAATAATTTTTAGTTGCATTTTTAATGTACAGTACATTTGGACTATCACCATAAATAAGATGCACTATACATGTCAGAACACGTTCTTATGTAATACAGATCTCTGTGGTTTCATTTACTAGTAACACCCTTCATAAGTCATAACAAGGAATGAAGCAATCTCTGTGATATGGAAATCTCAAGTGCATAAATTATGTCTTAATGCTTCAATTGCTTGAAAAGTGGGACAGTCCCACAGGTCACCAGTTCCATTCCAGTGTTAAGATTTGCAAATATTAACAATGATTTCTGTTTTATGAGAAGGATTAACTTTACAGGCATGAGGAGTCCAGTTTAGTTGAAAACAGGGAAGAAAATACGTAAACGTATTAAATTAGCAAAATCAGGTAACTCAGAAGTCTTTACTTAGTTTATAGTGATTTTATAAACTCTTGCAATTTCAAAAGGCTAAATCACACCTCCCACGTCAGGCTTTTGTGCTTCACATTCAGCCTGGCCCCTGCCATGGGGATGAGCTAGATGGACTCACACAGGGAAAAGACTCTGTAAGATACTGCACCGAGACCTGTCTTCTCATCCATCTGCACCATGAGGTTTCCATGTGCTCTACGACCAGTTGCCTCTCCTCAAATTTATGGACATCTTGTCTGTGAGCTGCGTTGGTTTTTGGAACCCATTTATTGTGCAGACTGTAAGTGCTTTCCCAATTGGTTTCCCATGGAATTATGGTGGCTCAGCATCTCTTGCTGCTTAAACGGGTGTAGTTTCTCAGGAAGGCTTCCAAACCTCCAGAAATACGTGCGGATTTGCTTTGCTGTGCTCATTTCTCCTTGTTTGAACACTAAAAATGCATTCAGGCAGCCTCTTAAAGTCATACAAATAACAGGCATTGAAATGGAAAACAGCAAAATGATGAATATTGTATAATGCTGTGTTAAATTACAAATAAATAAAACATCTGGGGCCAGATGTTGCTGTTGGATTCTTATGTGGAACCACCATTCCTTTCTGCACTGTTGTGTGCGCACTTCTGAGAGCAGAGTTTGGTCCTTGATGTAATGAAGAAGTGTTTTTAATGTAATATTACTGGAAGATGATTTCTCCATTAAAAACAAGGTAACTTCATAGATGGAGAGATTAACATATTTTACAGAAACAGTTGAGGGTGTCTCTACACAAACCTTTCATAACGGTGATATTTTTTAGAGGTTAAAAGGATAAAGAACAGTGAAAGAAACTGCAGGAAATTCTACAGAGTATATATGGTGAGGAAAGGGAGCAGGCAGTGTAAGAAATGTAGCTGGAGTCAGCCTGAGTGCTCAAACATCATGCAAGAGTTTTGAAAGATTGAAGACTGGTGATAATTTGTATATGAGGATTAAGTCATCTTGAAATGTCCAAATGGAAATTGTCCAAATGTCCAAGTCGGGTGGACTTGCCAAGCATTGAACTCTCATTTTTCCTTGTCAGCCTGTTGACACCTATGCAGAATTTAGCAATACCTCAGGGAAATTACGGAACAGCCTCTGGCTATTTTTTAAGGGAAAATATTCCCCTCCACAGAGGTATGCATTGCTTGTCTGTGGGCAGGCTCGCAGGATTTGACCTCTAGTAGGATCTAGAAGACACTTTTTCACCAGGGCTGATTTCTCAGTAAGGTCAAGGATGATGCATGCCCGTGTTTGTGGCTGCAGGCACTACTTTGTGACTGTTTTGTCATGGTGCTGCCAGCTTCTGCTCCCCTCTGCCCTACCTGCCTGGGCTTGTTTGCCATGTGCTCTTTCTGAGTGGGCGGAAAGCCTTTGAGATGTTGGTTGTTTATTTTGAAATGTCCTGGAAGGGGTTAACCTTTCAAGATACAGATCTAATTTTCCAGAGGGGCCCTGGGGAGCAGCACCGTGCAGTCTTGCTCCAGCAGAGTGCGGTGCATCCAGGCTCAGCACGGGTGGCAGACTTTGTGGGTGACCTTTTATACAAAGCCTTTTAGCCAGACCAGGCAGCCCAGCAAAATAAATTAAAGAGCTGCCCACTTGCTCTTGTTGATTCCCTGTCCTGCAAGCCGGGGTGATGGGTAAGTGTCATGGTCCCCCCCATGTTGGGCTTAGGGCAAGCATTATAAGACATTTATAAGCCAAGGGCTTTTGTAGAGCAACTTTGGTGCAACGTGCCTGCTGTGCATCCTTTGCAGTCAGGTGTCCACTCTGGGAGAAGAGGGGTGCACCTTGCCCCATCCAGCCCCTGGACTGTGCCAGCAGTCTGGTACCCAGGGCTCCAGTCCAGCTGGAGGAACTGGCAGCCCCAGGCAGCCTGGGAGCTCCCAGATTTCAAAATAAAGACTCAAGTTTGCTAAATTGCATTGTGAAAGCAACAGTATGTATCTGCTCCTGGGCAGCTGTCAGCAGTCCGTGCCTTCAAAGAGGCAGTGAAGGAAAGATGAGTAAAAAGCATCTACCTTTACTATAAGCTATTTATTGAACCAGAACCCAAGCAATCCATGGCCAAGGGGAGACTACAAAGCATTTTATTTATTGGTGACACAAAGAGAGAAAAACTCACTTTTTGTCAGTGTCTTTAAAGTTTTATAGTCCTAACATCCTGCTACTCCTTACTCTCCTCTCTTCCTTGACCCCCACCAGTCTGTGCAAATTCCGTCTTTTGCCCAAAGTCATCTGTCTGCAAAGTGTGTTAAAGCTGAATGTCCTTGGCCTGTCTTAACTCTTCACTGAACCTACCTACGCATGGCAGTTTCCCCAGGTGAAAGCAATAAGCCTTCCCTTCCAAACAAGGGACAGATAAATCTGGAAACCCTCCTCCACAGCACAGCAGGCAGAGCACAGGACAGGCATTTTCTGTGGTCTGATCTGCATTTCCTTGAAATGGAAGAAGAGCTACTAGAAAAAAAACACAACTGTTAAGAGTGTTTTGGTCAGCGCTGTGTGAAATGACATCAGCACCAGCCCAGCCAGCTGGGGCTGAGCACAGTGTCTGTGAAAACGTTCATAGGAATAGCGAGCACCTTCAGACAGACGCTTTCCATTAGACTAAACACAGATACTCCTTTAAATGTGTGCAAGGAAATAGATTCAAGACTGAAGCCAACAGTTAAACACAGCTGTTCTTTGCCTTGCTTTGGAAATTTCCTCCTCCCCTCAACCCCCCTCCAATTATGTTTTCTTTTCCAGGCAAGGGCTCAATCTGATGGAAGGAAAAAATGGCTCAGAAATCCTATGTATGGCTTCTTCTGCACCTTGGGTTTTATAGGGCAAGCCTGCAACTTGCCTTCCAGTTTTACTCATCCAATGTTACCTACAAAAAAATCAAAGTGTTTAAACTACAGGGGAAAAAATAGGGTATGCCACTCTTTGGGTGTGAAAAAATTATGCTTGAGCTTTTACGGGGCCTTATTAAATGGTATCTCTAAACAACACCTGCACTATACACTTTATATGCCAGTGTTTCAATTTATGATGTTTCCTTTGGCTATTGCTGCATACTATCCTGGTTTTTATATCTGACAAGAGCCCTTCCACCATGTCTCTGGAGTTTTTGTACTTTGGGGTGTTAATAATGAACATCTTGTGCTTGTTGCAGTGCCCATGTCTGACAAGGATGGAGCTGGCTTTTAAAAACACTTTATCTGAGCTGAGTGGAAATTGATGTTCCTATGCCATGGGACTTTTCTGGGACTTCAGTATTTTCTGCTCGTATGCAGAAATAAAATGCACGCTAGGTTTGTGACAGATCGGTGTGCTGCAACATAACTTTGGTCTTCATCAGCCAGCTTGGGCTGTGTGCTCTGTCAGTCTTTACAGCTAGCAGTGATGTCTGCTCCTTCACACTGAATTAACTGGTCAAAATGAAGTGAAAAATGCCCTCTCAAATGGGGGACGTGGTGGCTGGTTGTTACAGCCATGCAGATGCAGCGGCAATGAGTACCTGTCCATGTGCCTATCCCTTTTCGTGGGTCTCTGTGCAAGAGCAGGAGCTTTCCTGCAGCTCAGAGGCATTTTCCAGCATTTCGCAGCAGGTCTCTCCTAACCAATGGGTTTCTGCCAAAAAGGTTCATGTTCCTGAATCAGCATTTTCTGGCTGGAAGGAAGAAATCCCAATTATTTCTGCTTATTATAAATGGATTGACTGAGAGTACCTGGCAGAGAGACTTTACTCATCACATTTGGTTCAGTGTGGGTCTAAAAATGTGTAGTAACCAATTGGCCTAATGGAAGATCTCCCGACATTTCAGTGTGAAAAAAAGCTAATTTTTTTTTAAACAATCAGATGTTTAAAAATACATATTTCAGTCATCTCCAGCATACTTATGATAACAGCATAGAGTTGTTCCAGCATCATCAAAAGGAGAAGGTTGCATTATCAAAGACTTCAGCTATTTCCCCTGGCAAATCTAGAATGAGAATCCCAAACTCACTGAAGTGCCCTGGGCAGACATTTTATAGCAGTACAGGCTATTTCTTTGCTGGAAGCAAGTCTATAATAGCCTTTTAAGCATCATTCAGCCTGAATTATCTGCCCAAGACGTGTACATAAATCATGTTCTATTACACAATATTCTTTCTTGCCCCCTTTCTTGAATTTTACTCCTCAGTGCCAGTTCTAGAAAAGAAGTAAATTATATTTCCTCTGGTTACTCTT
This sequence comes from Oxyura jamaicensis, assembly GCF_011077185.1. Lineage (NCBI taxonomy): Eukaryota > Metazoa > Chordata > Aves > Anseriformes > Anatidae > Oxyura > Oxyura jamaicensis. The sequence continues at coordinate 46,598,243 of NC_048897.1, read as the reverse complement.
CACAGCTAGTGGGATGACTGAGTTATGCCAGGAATTTTTGGCCCAGTTTGTCATATTCAGAGGAGTGAAATTCTATCTAATGAAGTGGGAGAGGTGTTACAGAGAGAAGAGGCAGCAATTTACTTATTATTATTCATTTTTACCCCCCTGCTTGTTTTTCTGTCATTTAACTAGCTGCATATGCTCTATACTGTTGTAGTATCTGAATGATCTATTAACTGAGGGAGGGTCATGTCCTAATGATGGGGCTATTGGCAAAACATTTTTAACAACCTAAACTCATTCCAGCCCTCATTTCCTGATATTTCCTATGGGCACAATCCTGGAAAGGAGATTAAACCCCACTGTGCATGCTGGAACACCTCCTGTATGTGTTGCAACCCCAGCATTTCCCTAGCAGACATGGGATAAAATATGCAGATATGGAAAACATGCCCAGAGAAGGGAACAAAAATGAGATTCACCTGTTTGGCTGAGTGCCGTAAGCACCAGGCTACAAAAGTGACCTTGCATGCCTGTCATCTCTTGCTTTGTGAGGTCTCATTCATTCCTGTTTGCATGGGGAGAGTGATGCAGGAAAAATAAATAAATAAATAAATAAATACATGTCCTCACTTGGTATTTCAAAGATAATTCAAATCTAAGAAGTTGGGTGAAAATTGGAAAGTGGTACAAGGAGAGCAAGGCAGAGCTGTCCAGTTTTGGTCAGGGTAAGTCTGGTAAGTCTATTCCTAGCTGATTGTGAGGTATGAAAGGTGATACACAGAGAAATGTTGGTGATGGGTAGCTAAGATGCAGTACTGCTTATAGCCTCTTTCTCTCTGAAGCCAGTGCCTGGCTGCGGGACCATGCAGCCCTATCTGTTGCCGAACAAAGCTGCTTCTTTTTAGCAGTAGGATGGTGCAGAGAAGAAGTTCAAATCTGTTGCCCGCCCATTGAGCTGTGTACCTGACCCTGAGCTAATTGGGACATAGCAGGATAAATGGGTCGAGGATCTACACGAGGGCCCGAGGGAGCATGAACATATCCATAATGGGTCTGCAAGCGAGAGCTGCCCATTGCCTGTTAGTGTGTTAATTACTGAATTAATCTTCCTGCCTGGAGTCAGCATCCCTGAAGGATGTCCAGGTGACATCTCCGGAGTCTGAAGATCACTAAGGATGCCCTGAAGCATTAACACTAGCCGGACATGCTCTTCGCTGATGTGCCACCAGCATTAGCACTGGGGGGATATGCTCTTTAGTAACTCACCCCTTCCCATTAGATCTGAAGAGAAGTGTCTCCTGCTAGGAATAAGACAAGTTTGTTGCCATAAATGCTCCACTTGATTTTCTGAGGCTGCCAACTAAAATACCAGGCAGACTGTAGTTGTGTTTGTGTGATGCTGACACATGCCCACCGGGAGCACGGCTGCCACCGCCACCTCATTTCACAGAGGCCATTGACAGCTGTCAGATGATAACAGCTTTGGATAATTAGTGTCCTGAAGGGCTTGAACTGAGGGTTCAGAAATGAAAGGCTGTATTAGAGAACAGATATTCCCTCCTCACCCCTCGAGACTAGTTGTGTATGTCGAGCTCAACAATAACATTAAAAAAGAGTAAGGCTAAGAAAAGCAATATAACAGGCTAAATTGCATTTGCTGCATCTTGAGCTTACATTTCATTACAAATACCTTCTTACTCAGACTACAGTTTTTTTAAGTCATTAAGACAAATCCTGAAGTCCTTTCTCAGTTTTCACTCATACCTTAGATGCTTTCTCATTAACTTCAGTGGATGCCTCTTTGATTGAAAACTGAAAGGAGGCCTTGGGATTTGAACTACTGGGAATTTTGCTTGAGTAAGCAGCAAGAAATGTGGCCATGATAATTTTTTTTTTTTTTTCCCTCTCTCTTTTTTTTTTCCTGTTGCTTTTCTGACAGCTCTGAAAGAGTGGGAGGAAAGCAGTTAGGGCTCACCGCCTTTTTGGTTTGTTTTTGAGGATTTGTGAAGTGTTTTTCTTTTGAATTTCTAAGCAGAAGGTCATTTCAACTGAAAAGCCATCATATTTCATTTAGAAAATGTCAATTAAAACTGTTAGTTTTTTTTTTTTTTTTTTTTTTTTTTTTTTCCAACTAAAACAACATGAAGAAATCAACATAACTACCAAAATGTCTAGGTCAACAAAAATCTAGCCATTTTTTTTGGATTGAAAATGCCCCAGAAGTTTGAACTGATTTTTTTACGCTTCTAATGTAAAAGTCTGGCTAAATAATTCCTGTGGAGACAGTGCAAACAGGGACATGTTGACCATACTGCCTCTGATCATACAAGATAGCTCTGGATTAGGGGCTATGCTGGCCACAGAGAATGGTGTGTTCGAAGGATCCTGCCTCTGACCAGAAACATGGGCTACGTAGATAACAACAGCTTCACTCCTTTCCTGATCTCAGGCAAAATCTCTTCTTTCCAAGGAGAAAATGAGACCAGAGGCAAAACTGTATTTCAGCACTTTTGGATACTGCAAAGAAACTTCCCCATGTTTATTAACTGAGTGATTAATTTTACAGGGAAACTTCATTCCCAGAAAAGGTTACTTCAGTCTGTTTTGAATTTGGCTTAGAAACTACCACCCCCTCCCCTTCCTCCCGGCCCTCCTTCCCCCCTCAAAAATTGCTAAAATTGATTTAGTTCTGTACAGCCTCCTCTGGGTGTCCCTGCCTGAGCAGGGAGGTTGGACCAGATGACATGCAAGAGGTCCCTTCCGACCCCAACCATTCTGTCTTTCTGTGACCAAAACTGTGAGCAGATTTCTCTAAAACCAAACCGAGGGTGCCCATCTATGTGTTATGGGAGTGGAGCAAAAGCAGGTGGAAACTGTGGGAGCCTGGGTAATGCATTGGGGGATGCAATTTCCAGCAAGAAGGTGACAAAAAGCAGCTCCAGGATAACAGCAGCTTAAACCAGTATAAACACTTCTGCAATTAGCATCTGAATGTGCTTAATGCTGCCTCTCTTTACCTGTGGTTTTAACCTCAAACCTCTTTTGCTTTATTTTCTGCAGCTGTGCTGCTGCTTCACAGCCTCCCCACGCTGCCAGGAGTGCAAAAGAAGCCATGGCAGGGACAACCAGGGATCCTGAGAGTATGCCCATGTCAATCTCCACAAAATGAGTCTTTTTTCATACACCACAATGTAATAATGGACACTGGCCCTTGCTCAGCCTCATTTAATGACCCATAACTGAGTGAATAATTCATTCAGTGCCTAGAGATCTTGTGTGGAGACTTGTTTTACCACAGGGCCCTGGGGAATGAAAACAGCAATAAAGTTCCAGCTCTTAACCCATCCATTTACAAAGCCCCGTGATATTATTGCTTCCATGATCAATTTAAATGAACATGTTGGAAGTTTACTAGCAAGCTTCCTGTATTTCATGCATCACTACATACGTTTTTTTTTCAGAACATCTACAGCTTATACTTATTGTGGGCTTGAAAGAAATGGAGAATTCCCAACTGCAAAGTCACACTTTTATTTAAAGCTTTAATTGTCTTAAAGAAGAGCCTTTCTGAAATTTAGCCCTTTTGGAGTCACTGATGCCATTTATTATCCAGTAAACTCTTTTAAGCCCTAGGACAGGTTAATACTGCTCAGCATTGGTATAATTTTTCTTAGGCTGTGTTACCGTGTTTATATGAGGATCTTCATTTTGCTTTGGCAGCAGAATTTCTTTTTTGCTTCTGCAAATTACCAAAAAAAAAAAAAAAAAGAGAGAGAGAGAAAAAAAAACCTTCCTAAGCTGGATTGCTTTGCAGCTGTGAAAACCTATAATAACTTCAGTCGGATTACAACTACATCAAAGGTATTATATATCCCTGAGTAACATATTTACTGGGCTTTTCAACAGCTGTATAATTAGCTCTGGATGACTACTTTTTTTTCCTCCACATCTTTAAATATCCATATTTCAAAATTCACAGAAATTCAAAAGGAGGATGGTTTTCCCTTTCACAGAAGGTGCAGCCTACCAGATTTTTTTCTGAGCTTTTATTTTTTTTCCATTAAAAAAAAAAAAGAAAAAAAAAAAAGAAAAAAGAAAAAAAAAAAGACCTTAACTTCCCCCTCTGTGTCCCCTGGTAACCAGACCAAGATATCGGCCACCCCCCTGGCACGCCTTGCTTTGATTGATGAGGGTGATGGGGGGGGATTCAGGCAGGGGACAAGGGGGCGGGCCCTTTGTGGTGTCCCCCGAGGAGGCAGCTTTGAGGCAGCAGCTGTCCCTGGAGCCGGTCGCAGCCCCTTGCACAATAGGAGGATGGCAGAAGGTGAGGAAAGCGCTCGTGCCTCCACAAGGAGGAATAAAGACTCCATATGTCCCGAGCCTCAACAGATGCTCCTGCGGGGCGCCCCACTTGGCTGCCTGCTCCCTCCTACCCAGCACCTCCATCACCAGTGCTGACAGCCCCTATTGACAGGGGTGTCCCCCGCCAGCATCCCCGTCACGCACTGCTGGCACTTTTGGGGAGAGGTGGTGCTCAGGGTCGAACCGGACAGCGCGTGAAGTCCAAACCCCTCTGCCGCTGTGATCCTGCACACGTCCGCTGAGTTCCTCTGCAGAGGCTGTTGTTATGCAATCACCTTTATTTGGGGAACAGGAGGGAAAGGAGGCTTTAAAATTCTCCTTTGCTCTTCCTCGGTTTTCTTTTCCTCTGCTTTTTTATCCCCCCTATGATGAGTAGCAAGCAGAAGGGAGTGCTTCAGTGCCTACATGGCTGTGAGGTTTTTTCCCCCTGAGAATACATCTCAGCCTGCTGGCTTATATTGAGTTGGTTCCTCCATCCCATAGCCAGGATGGCAAAGGAAGGTGTGGGAAATGCTTTTACAAAGCCACTGTGGAAATGCTGATTTCCTCTTTTAATTTGTTCTCAGCCCATGGGGCCTTGAACTCTGTTTTGTTTTTGAAAAGTCCTCCTAAGATGAACTCTGAGCCTGGATCTGTCTGCTCCACACGAGGTTTCATTATGGCCCCGTGATGTGCTGTCTGGCTGGCTCTGATGTGTAGTAAAGACCCAGCTGGCTGAGCACTTTCAGGACAAACAGAGAAGACAATTTACTATCTGATTTTATGAGAGCCATTTACACTTTGCAGAATTTTTTAAGCAGCAAGCCCTTAAGAAGCACATTCTGAGCATGGTACCTAGGAGAATTGCACACACATTTCCTGTCAGCAGCCAGAGAATGGTGTCTCACACCTGCTATGAAGAGCTTGAAATATATTCTTAAATGGCTTGATTGCTTTGCATTTCCCTGGCGAGGGGATGAGACATTATGGCGCAGTTTCTTTTCCACAAGGAGACCTACTGCAGAAGCATCCTGAGCAGCGTGGCTGAGTCTGTGCCCACTCGTGCCCTATGCTCCCTGGGATTTCAGCTTGTGCTCAAGATTTAGTTTCTGCTCAGAGGGACCCTCCAGTCCTGGGGGCAGGAGACACAGACCATAGGTAGTTGTAGACAAGGTCCTGCCCTAACACCACTTAGAGGGTCAGTTGGGAGCAGGGATAAATGTCAGGAGGAAAACCTTCCCAAAGGGAGGCTTTGCTGCCAGCACACGCTTGTGGCTCTGCAGTGTCTGTTCTTCGTCTGCATCAGCCTGGGCAGTGCTCTGAAAACCAGCAGTGAGAGAAGGAAAAACATCCGACTTGGTTTCCTGGCACCATCTGGTTTGTCAGAGCATCCTACCACTGCCTGATGGGTGCTGTGGTGGCATCAGGAGAAGACCTTCCTTTGGCAGAAGGCACTCCAGCTTCTGCTGAAGTTGGTAGGAGCCAGGATCTTCCACCCCATGGAAAGGCAGTGTGGTGCAATATCAGGCTGATATGAAAAGGAAGCAGTAGTATTTTCTGCCCCAGAATATTTCTGTTTTCAAATACCTGAATATAAACTCTGTAAAGGAAAGAGGGAAACTATTAGGTATGTAAATATTAATATTTATGAAATAAATCCTGAAATTTCAGCTCTTTGGTTGTGGATGTCTTGAAGCTTATTCCATGGAGGATGATGTTTTTCTGCTAACAGGTAAAATGGTGGAAAAATCAGGACAGGCAGAAACCTGTTTTGCATTCCAATTAATGGGGAAAAAGCCCTGGAATTTAAGTCGTGATTTTTTGTAACTTTCAATGAATATTTTCAAAGCTTTCTCAAATAACGTGATTTTCTTTGAACTTCAGTTGCTGGAAGATGCCCAGGAATTTCACACAAAGGTAACTAACCTTTCTCCTTGCTGCATGCTGGTTCAGCCATGTTTTGTTTTCCCAATTTCAAGTTCCTTGTGCTTCTGTGTGGACCCTTCACTCCTTGTGGAGGTGCCTGGGTGCTGCAGTTAGGTTTTGGGAGGGGAGGCTGGATAGGGTGCACGTGCGAATAACTCCAGCCTTAGGGCGGTATTTTGCAAAACAGAAATGAGCCAAAATGTCCTTTATTTTTTTCTTTATTTATTTATTTTTACTTAGGTCTCCCTCTGTCGAGTGACAACAGAAATTCCATCCTACATCCTGTCAAAATCTTCATGAGAAGACTGTCAAACATATGTGATGAGGACAAAACAGCACGCTTCAATTTTACCCACCCTCCCTGGTCAAATCTAGTTCATTCTATTGTCCCCGTGCCAAATTTCCAAGTTTTTTAGAAAGAAAATAACATTCTGTTTAAAGTAAAATGGAAAAAGCCAGCCTGGGAACCAGCTCAGGTTGACAATGGAGAATCAGCTGGGCTGGGCAGAGGCAGGGCAGGGAGGTGGCCGCTGTAATTCAACGCCCCACACCGTCTGGTTTACAGCCCTAAGCAGCTGGATATGCATCCCTGGTGTCCCTAAGCTAACCCCTTAATGGGTGCAGATGGGGAAGTTTCCAGCGTGGCGTGAAGCCAGCTGTGTCCCAGCCGAGCACAGCAGCCAGCCCCATGAAACCAGCCCTCCCTCCTGGTGTTGGGAGTGCAGTGAACTTCAAAAGCTGCACAGCCCTGAGCTGACTGTAGCTAATTCTGAAATTTTGGGAAGCCACAGCTGTTTGAAAGGAAGGGTCTGATTTTAAGTATTTAAGCTAATGGTCAGCTTCTCTGTTGTGGTTTGGCAGGCAGAGAGGGACAGGGCCGTCCCTTCCTGCACATGAAATCCCACCCCCAGGAAGAGAGACCCTACTTCAAAGGGGCCTTGCTCTCATGCTGAGCTGCTGGGATCCATTGCCCACATCTCTGCACCGCGGCAGATCCCTCCACTCTGCTGTGCATGGAGCTTCTGCTGCCTATCTCCCTCAGCAGATGTGTCATAGCCCATCACCATCTGCTTTGCAGAGGTGCGGTAGGACGCGCCGTGTCAGAGTGGGTCCCGTGCCCACAGCCCATATCAGAGTCAGTGAGCCACCCTGATTTCCATCAACCAGTGTCCAGAATGAGAAGCTCTGAGTTTTATCTTTGTGCCACAGTTACACTGTGAGCTGCAAGCTTGTGTCGGGTGAGGCAATGTGGAGGTCTCCACTAATTCGCAGACAACCTTCTTTTCAGTGGGGTCAGATTGTGCCTCCCAGTAAGGGATTTGATTATTGGTGTGAAAATATAGATGACGATATTCTGAAGTAAGCAAATAGGGACAGATGTGCTAACTGCATGTCTGCACGATGTTTGAGAGAAAAGGCATGGAGCTTTGGGTTGGTGTTGCTACATAAAAATAAATTATAATATCATGCAGCCAAATTAAAAAAAAAAAAAAAAAAAAAAGAAAGAAAAAGAAAAAAGATAGGAAAGGAAAGAAAAAAAAAAGAAGGAGGAAATGGAAACAAATAAAATACTCTACATGGTGGTTTGTAATGGATCTGACAATCTTGCGGCTACTTCAGAAGCATAAACTCACATTCCAGGATGCACTATGTTTTATATTGTACATGTTAAAATATTTAGTAACTACATTTCTATAAACATTGTTTTGATCTCAAAGTGCACTGTATTTTAAAGCCTGTTGTACTCCAGGAAGAATTATATTCTCCAGCCTCCTTAATAAAAGCCACAATCTATGATGCTGTTGATGTGCACAGGCCCAGACTACACAGTATGATGACATTCTTCAAGAGGCCTTTAATGAATTAATGCTTCTCCAAATGGTTTTAAGCTTACAAAAAGAAGATGTGTGCATGATCCTAAATCATTTGGAGCCATTTTATTCAGTGCCTATTGATTTTAGTGCCAGTAAACCTCACTGCTGCCTGCCTCTGATGAGTATTACATTATATCCTCCATAGCACACAGTGGGATTTAACGGCGCCAAAAATGTAATTTCAGCACAAAATCCAGAAGTCATTATGACATCAACTCTTCTTTTTCTTCCAAACTTAAGGTACCTGAGGATCAGCTTCTGAAGAAACTGGAACTGTTTCCCTGAAGTGAATTCAGAGAACTTGTTCCTCTATCTTCAGACTGATCATTGTTTCTGGAATGGGTTTTAAAGTAAGAAATGCCAAAGCTGGCATTTTTTTCTCATGCTGTATGCTGTATGGACTTTTTGTACAGACTCATTATTTTAATATCAGTAATGGAAGACAAGGATGGCTGTCCCATCCCTCAGAGCTCCCAGCAGTAATGTTCCCAGCCCACACATTTATTTACACTATTCATAGAGTCTCACCAATGCATGCCAGGAGAATAAACTTATTGCTTCCCCAGTTCTCAGGTACTTGCTGCTGAAGATGAGAATACATCTCATTTCCTCAATTAATGATGCATCTTGATTAGTTGTACCCTTCAGCCTATACTCAGCCTTGTTCTGCAAGCCTGATGCAGCTGGCTAAGCAAAAAGATGCAGCCAGTGTCTGACCCAGTGGAGAGTGCTGCTATAGGGCTTGGAGGCCTCAAGCTCTGAGGTATCACGGGTCTCCAGTTGTGTCAGTCCTCACGGAAACAACTTTGATCATTTCCAGCAAGCGAGGAGGGAGAAAAAAGGGGATCTTGGGAAGGGAAGCCGGGGGAAAAATGATTCTGCACCATGGGAATAACGATGGATGGATATGACACCATGAAGCTAATGTGTCTGCAGCAGAATGGGGAGGAATACCATCAAGTCAACACAATCTAACATACTGCCTGACCAGGGAGGAGAGCAGAGGTGTTTTCACCAGCAAAAACGGCCTCTGAGGGAACAGATTAGTCTCCATGGTGGGGTCTCATCCCCCCAGCATCTCAGGATGGAGGTGCGAGGGGGATTTGCCCTCCTCCTGCCTAGCTGGGCTCCTGCCTTCCAGTTAAGTACTGCTGCAAAGCTGAGAGGAGTGTAAGAGCCTTTCAGCAGGCAATTAAAAGCAGAATGTTTTCTGTAATATATAAACAAGCCCATTAAGCCTGACTTTAATGGGCTTAGATTCTGTGATAAATAATTGAAAAGAAAGCTGAAAGTGAATTTCAAAGATTTTTTTTTTTTTTCTTTTAAAATGTATTTACAATACTTCAGTACTTTATATAGCTTGAATGTTTAATCAATTGTCATTTAAAGAGAGTTCGGTTCCTGGAGCTTTGTGATATATATGTGCTAAACAAGCTACTTGACTGTCAAAGACACACAGAGCAGCAGCTCTTGGGTTGAGGCAGATTTGACACAGTTTGTAGTGGCTCGGAAAAGCTCGCTCTCAACGTCTGGCTGCTCTTTGTAGATTAGAAAGGTCTCGAGCCTGCTCGAACTTCTCCTGCTATAGCACACACAGGGTGATGAGATGGCAGGGTGGGCGCTGGACGGGACCTACTGGTTGCTCACCTGCTCCCTGGGTCCTGATGCTTCCTCCATCAGCTCTGAGGCCAAATCCCAGCCCTGCTCCAAACAGGTCAGAGGAGCAGGAGCACAGAACGAGCTTTTGAAAGGAGCAGCAGATGTTTGCTGTGTGTTACAGGTACTGGTCAGGTGCCTTGTTGCAGGTGCTTTTTGCTGGGCTGTGTGTGATTAAGGACATCAGGGTGATGCTCTGTTCCCTTGTGGATGACTGAGCACTTATCCAGCTTCCATTAACACCAGGCCTGATGAGATGGGAATGTCCCTCAGTGCCTTTCAACACACACATTTAAAATATTTTGTAAATTAGGTGAGACTTACCTCGCTTTGGCTTTCCCATTGACTGTGCAGATTCCCGGGCTGAGGCTAAACTAGGGACATTGCTGGAGTTACACTCACCCCCAAACCCTCCTCTTGGTCCCTCTTGCTCCTCCCTGACCTGGTCTCAGATCTGGGCTCAGAACAGAACATTTATCTGCAGGGGAAGAGCAGGAGTTCTCTAAACTTAAGAGGTCAAGCATGGCTTTAACCTCAAGAAGCTTTTTTAATAGGTGATGCTTTGTGAAAGCTCTCATACACGTTTGAAGGTGCTGAAGTGCTCTGGGACTTTGGACATGCAGAGCCTTACTGATGATGTCTCCCAGGCTTCATATCCGACTGAAGTGGGGCTCAATGGGAAACTTTTTTTCCTTCTTCTTCATGATTTTTTGCTCTGTATGACTCAGTTTCTGTGCCTCAGTGCCTCCATGGACGGGGAGGCTGCTTGCTCCCCGCCTTCGCTGCGGTGTCAGCAGCAGTGACTGCACCACAGCTCAGTGGGGCTCGAGCTGGCACCAGAAGGGTTAATCAGGAAGAGAGGCTCTCCAGTGTGAGCAGGCTGGCACAGCAATATCCCTGCTAAAGAACCCAGAAATAATTGCCCAGATGGCTTTAAAAATGATAAGTATATATATATATATTTAAAATGATAAAAACAAGCAAAGGAGTATGCAAACGATTAGAAACCCGCAGCACAGGGAACAAATCCTGCTCGCAGCAGCTGTGCTGGGAGCAGCGCGGTGTCGTGCCGGCTTTGCACCGGCGTGCCTGAAATCACAGCTCATTCCCACAGAATCCCCTAATCACCGTTCCATTAACTCATATAACTGTGTGGGACTGGAGCAGATTTCTCAATAAAAATGATGGATAAGTAAATTGGGAGAAGCACTCTACCACTTAGCAGGTGTGAAAAGATTGACAGCCCCGGCGCTGCCGAGGGAGGATTGCGTGCGCTGACTCCAGTGTCGCTGTGTGGAAACTCTGGGGTAACATTCCCATAGGTCTGAGTGTGCATGTAACGGCGAAGCTGGAGCGGCATTAGGGCATGGTTTCTCAGCTGTCCTCCTTCCATCCAGGAGCTGGTAAGATAGAGGAATTTAGGAGGCTCCTTGAGGTTGCGTGGCATGGAGGCACTTGGCTCTGCCCTGACTTGCTGCTCCTAGCTCCTGCTAAAAACCTGGTTTGTGACATATATCCCTGTGGCCAGCTGGAGCCCCTCAGCCTGGTGTTACACCCTGCAGCACCTTCTCAAGCTCCTCTTAGCCCAGAGCCAGGAATTTCTGCTTGTGCTGAAATTCCCACCACAGCCCTCATGTCCAGCCAAGAGGCATTTCCCAGCCATTATAACCCACTCAGTAGCTAATTAGATAACCCATCAATGATGCCACTCGGAGATGAAAGCAGCCTTGCTGCACCCATGGAGCCTGAAGCAGCACGGGGTCCTGGCTCTCTCCTAGGATGTGCTTCCCACTAATGACCCCACTGCCAGAGCACGAGTGCTCCCAGGGCTGCTATCCTGCTCGCTGGGCACTTTGGAGGAGCACCGTCCCTGTCCCCATCCCTGTCCCCTCCTCACAGGACATGCACCTTCCCTGTGCCGCTTCAGAGCATCACTGCTGGGGCTGCGGGGAGCAGGGAGACATCCCAGCCATGAGAAATAAAGAGTGGGGAGGGATTGGGATTAATCTTCCTACACAGCGCCTGGGGAATTAGGCATTTGTTGTAAAGATTTATTGAGTAAGGAACAATGCTTCGTCTAATCCCTTGGCAGGGGGAGCCGCTCTGGCTACTGACAGCGTGATAATTAGCGCTGGGAAATCCCCTGCCCCCTCCTCTGTTCCTCCTCGGAGGTATCTCAAACACCACTGAATCAAACCTTAAATTGTACTCCAGTGTGGTGAGCAGGTCTTGCCATCCTGCCGGCCTGCTAGGCTGCTCTGCTTGCTCCAGAGATGGAAGAGGAGAGTTAGCTTTTGTCCCCCCTTGGCCACCCCTCATCTGCATCCTCCAGCAGCAGGGGAATAGCAGGGGCTGCCCCAGGACAACCCCAAGGCCTCCTGGGGTGCTGTGGTGCCAGAAGGCTTCCCCAGGCACTTCTCTTCTGTCTGGGTGGCTTTTGCTGGGCTTTGCTGCCTGGTGGTGCTTGTTTTATCGTGTTAAGCCCAAAGGTTTGGTGTCAGGCACAGGCATCTACATCAGATGATTTCTGCCCCAACGGGGCACAAGAGGAAAAAAGCTTTTCCTGAGTCACGGCACTAATAATAATAATAATAATAATTTGCTACCATGTGGCTTTGAGTTGCTCTCATCCTGGGAGAGATCGATGTGCAAAACGGGGAGTGTGTCCCAGGGTGGATGTCCACAGCGTCACTGAAGCCTCATCTGTTGGGAGGGAGGTGATGTTCTTGTCCTGAGCCAGTGCTGAGCACCATGATGTGTGGGTGAACTCTGAAAATGGCCAGGCAGAAGAACTGAAAGTACCAGGCAAAGCAGGCAGCTGGGAATCCCGGTGATCATGCCCTATTACCCAGCAGGTCTCCATCGCTGCCACTCATCTGCTGCAGCGAGAAGTTCCCTTACAGATCCTGAGGCAAGCAGCAGCAGTGAGATCCAAGATGTGCTCTGGGGTTGTGAAAGAAGCAAGCAGAGTCCTGCTGGAAAAAAAAACACAACACCCGAGGCTGGCTGCGTTGCACAGCTGATGCGCAGCAGCGCGGAGCAGCAGCGGCCATATGGTGTGCCACCGCCACCGCCTCCACGCCGCAGGTGTCGGGGAGCTGGCAGCCGGGAAGGTGGGTAAGGGAAAATGACATTTACAGAATAATTCTCCAGTGTTGGTCTGGAGTGAGATGAGTTACGGGAGCGGAGGTTATACCTGATCTTGGGAATTTATCCTCCACCTGTTGTTTTTTTGTTTGTTTGTTTTGTTTTGTTTTTGCCTCAGCATCTGAGCCAGCCAGAGGGTTTGGTTACTCCTAAAACAATGAACATGATCTAAAATGTGTGTAGGATGCAAACTGAGCTGAATGTATCTCCAGACTTGGAGATATATATATATATTTTAATGGTAAATTTATGACAAAATCATCCCCACAAGCCAAGATTTTCACAAGTGACTGGTTGTTTTTGGATGGCACCCTTTGGGTAGACTTTTGAGAGTGAGCTGTTGAGGGCAATGCTATTGAGGTCTTGTGACACATCCCACGCTTCTGAAAGACCTCGTAAGCTCAGGCTTACTTTGTTTTAAAAGTCATACAGCCAGTACGGGTGCAGGACCCTGCGTTCTTTTATAAGGGGTGAGGATCAGAAAGGAGAGGTGGCTTGAGACAAACTCCACAAGACAGGAATCCTGCCATCCAAACTTCCCTTTCTTCCAACACCAAAAATGTCCCCATGCTATTCAAATGGTGCAGAGCAGGTCCTGTAATAGCACCTGGGCTGCTCGCCTGGTGCGTGTCAGGGGTTTATCTCACAGGCACAGGGGCTATCCGATGGGGGGCTGCTCGGTCACAGCATCTTCAGTGCATTCCCTAGTACTGCTGGTGAGATTTTCAGCTCACTTGATATATTGTTAACAGTAGCTATGAAACTAATTAACTGAGGAGAATGATATTTAACTGTCAGTAAACCTTTGGAGCTCTGCCGTCTTTCCTGCAAATGTAGACATCCTTTCTGCAAAACCTTTCCCCTCCCCTCTCCCTCAGCATCTCTCCTACCCCCTCCTGCCATCATTTCCACAGCTCCTTGGCAGCTCCTCTTTGCTTCCTCAGGCGCAAGCTGTTAGCCCTTTGCACCAAACCAAAGCCTGGAGTATTTTTGGTCTCATCCCAGCTTGGCAGGACACATGTCTCACTGTTGCTGTGCCTCCCCTACCCTCCTGTCACCTTTCTCATGGGGTTTTCTCCCTGGCTGGAGCCTGACCCTGCTGTGTCCCTTGGGGTTTGTCGGGGTTGTGCAGGGCATTGCGGTGGTGACATCACACAGGGATTGACAGACACAAAACCAAAGTGCTTCTAATTGAGGGAGCAATTATTTGTCATCCAAACAGCAGCTAACCTCCAACAGTGGCCTTGAAGCAACATCAAGTCCACGATGGACTGAATAAGCCCAAACCTCTCTATAACCATTACCTTCACTCTCCCATCTTCAAGGGCAGCGGTTCCTTTTATTCATATTCCTCCTTAAAACATACCTTTCAGCAAAGCTCATCGCCGCTAATGCTTCTTCACCCATCCCCTGGCACAAGCTCTGTGCCTTTCCACCTTTGCAGGAGCCCCAAGGACTGCAGGGCTCCCTGGCGTGGTGCAGCACCCTCCTGATGCTTCAGCAGTGCCCCTGCATAGCCCTTCCTGTCTTTGAAAGGCAGACCTGAGCCTGACTTTAAGCTACAGAATTGCTCCTGGATTTGCAAAGCTTTCCTTTCACTGATAATGGGAAAAGGTAGCATGGGCTTTGATCCCTGCAAGGCTCCCCAGGGCTGGATGGGGAGGTAGGAACCTCTGCGTGGTTCCTTTGGTTCAGTTGCGGATAAACCATGTTAACTGATGGCACTGCAGGTCTGGTCTATCCCGAATGGCAGCAACAAGAGTGGGATATCTGGCCATAGACTTTTTTTTTCCACTTGAATGTTGTTCTGGCATGTCCCTGCTCGGTCTTTGCTTGAGTTTGGTGTATCTGAGTTCAGGATCAATAGCCCAGCTTTCTTGAACATGCTGCAAGAGACAATACGGAAGAAGCAGCAGCCAAAATAGCAACAACAGAAGTTGAAGCAGGCAGATTAGTGGCAGCAGCAGGCTCTGATCAAGCTGTTCTCCTTCTGTCACCATTTTGAGTGTTTATTGTGTAATACGGCAAACTGCTGCCAGTTACAGGGCTTTACTAGCAAGAGGGGATAAAGGGCAGCACGAAGTCTCCATAGGAATGTGTGAACCCACCCGGCTGCTCTTGCCGGAGCTGGATGCCTTCCCTCTCATCTATCGCAGCAGGATCAGGCCCACCTGACTCCTGTCCAAGTCACACATCCTGGGGAAATGGTTGAATTTTCTCTTTGGTAATTTGGTTCTAAGCCTCAGGGCTGAAGACAACGAACCCTTGGTCTGCCTGCCCACAGCCCCTGCCCTTCCGCACACCTTCTCCATCTGTTGGCCAATGTCAACAGAACTTGTCAGGGGACTAAATGTTTTCAAGCTATGAAATCTCAGCAAGTTTTGTAAAAAGAGGGTACTGTACTGGAGGAGAGACTGGGGGGAGAGCTGAATCAATGCCCAAGCAGGCCCCCCAGAAATCTCCTGGCTGCTCTGTGTCCTGCTTTTTGCCCCAGAAAATGAGATAGAGAACACGTCACAAGGTGGTAGTATCACCACGGTGTGCCCAAGGTGAAAAAGCATGGAGGAGATGGAGGTGGTCAGGAGAGAGCCTGGGGAGGGCATCCTGCATTGAAGATGCTATAGGACATCTATTGCCTTTGTGAAGGAGACACACATAAGACTTCAGAGGCAAATCTGTAGGAATCCAGGTTTAATTGTATTTCTGCTGGCAGAACCACTTAATTATGCATCAAGGTTCTCATCCAAGGTTCTCATCTTGCTTGGCCTCCTTGTGCAGGCCCAGATAAGGAGGAGCACAGCTGAATGCCCTTTAGCTCCTTGGTTATCTCCAGACTGATTTCGCTCTGATGTGCTGATACGGGATTTGGGGTGGAGCTGTAACAATTCCTGTTCAGGGACTAATCATAACCCAGCACAGCCTTAAGCAAGCTGGGGATGTACAGGACATCCAGGTTATGTCAGCTATACCGGAGTGCTGTAAGTCCCTCATGTTTTCCACCTACAGAAGAACATGAAGGTGACACCCACTTCCCACTCACCTTTGGAGCAGCCATGGCCTAGTTTTTTTTTTTTTTTTTTTTTTTTTTTTTGAGCTTATAGAATCACGGAATCATCTAGGGTGGAAGAGACCTCCAAGATCACCCAGTCCATCCTCTGACCTAACACTAACTCCTCCACTAAACCATATCACTAAGCTCTACATCTAAATGTCTTTTAAAGACCTCCACATTCTATCCAGGGTCTGTACCTGGACTGTGAATAGACTGTGAGGCCCTAATTTCATTATGGACAAGAGTGATGCTGGGCTTTGCCCAAGAGCCCGCCTTTATCCTCCAGGGACATCCCAGCAGGCTTTGTAGCAGCTTGGAACGGAGAGCGGGTCTGAAAATTAAGATTTTTTTTTCTCTCCTTCAACTTTGGAAAACAAAATAGAAGAATAAAGAGCTGTAAAACATCAAGTCTGCTACCAAATTGCTTTTTAAAATGTCTCCAACTTTACAAAATTTGCACGTCTCGCCATTAGACATCCCTTTTTCTGTTACCTACTTACACCTCTTCAAAGCTGAATGGAAGAATTAATGCTGAACCTCCCTCCCCTCATAATCAAACATTATAACGCCGAGAAATTCAGAGCGAAGATTACACGGAACAGTCATTCCATAACAATACAATTATGATGAAATCACTTTAGCATCTGTGGTCTGAGATGAGATTAAATCTATTTTAACGAGACATTAAATGGGATTTTTTCTCCCATATTTTTTTCCTCATGGCACCATTACAATGTAGAGTTAACTTTTTTGTTTTCCTTTTAGCTTCCTCACTTTGTGATTTTTCCTTTACAATAAGCCTATGTCTCATATGGGAAACTAAACCAAGAGTTTCTTCCAACTGTACCTTTTATTTTTTGTCTTTAAATTACTATCCCTCTATCTTAGAATCTGTCTTTAGTTTTTAGACTTTTTTAGTTTCTTTTTTCTGAGAATTTCCTTTTTAATTTTCCCCCCAAAATATTTCAGATTTCCCACATCAGCAAGGCTGTTAAAGGCAGGTTCACTGGGACCCTGGAGGTGCCAAGGAGCACCAGCTTGCCAGGCTGTATTTATAGCAGCTCTACGTCAGAAAGGCAGCATGGAGCTGCCAAGAGACCTGGCGATGCTGGTGGTGCTGGTGGTGCTGGCTCCTGGCATGCAGCCCAGCCACTGGCTGTGTCCCTGCCGTGTGTCCATTAGCCAGTTCCCTGCCAGGGGCTGTCCCCAACCTCAGTTTCCCAGGAGCGAGTGTGAGAGCCGGAGAGCAGCACTGAGATTTTCAGTGTTACTCCAGAGCATAATGCCATCTGTCTGTAGGGGGTCTGCTCTGCAGATCTTGAATACCACATAGTATTCACAAATTATACAAATTATTTACTCAAGTAATCTAGAAACTTTGATTGCCTTTATATATATGTGTACAAGCATAATTTTGATGTATATATATATTTGTATATATATATACAAGCATTATTTTGATGGCAAAATCTAGGCTAGTCTCAGATTTCAAAGTGAACCCAGGGCTCTCAGGGCTCTTCAGGGACTGATATAGTTTGAAAAGGCGTGGGCTGTCTCTGTCTCAGCTGGGGAGGTTTTTTTCTTTGCTTCAGTTACCGCAGCTTCTTCCCAAAGGCAACCTTCTTTCTTTGATCCAAAATAAACTCTGGGAAACTGTTCACTCATGGATCACCTTCTGTGGCATTGGTGAGCTATCTGACCATGTGGTGGCTGGCCAGCTGCTTGCTCATCCTTCTTTTGTTTTGAAGAATCAGGTGGAGAGATGGACCTGGAAAGCAAACTTGTTCCTTTGTTGGTGTGTTCAACTCTGAGGGCAGCTGGAAGCTTTAATTCAGGAACCTCTGCAAGGTAGAAACTCCTCTTGCTTCAGAGACCCTAATCACCTGTTAGACCTACCAGGATGAGGGTGTTCTTAAGGCAGCAAATTTGTTGATATCTTGCTCTATATAGAAATAAAAAATAAGAAATAAAAGGAAAAAAAAAAAAAAAAAAAAAAAAAAAAAGCTTCATTCATTGATCAAAGGGGAGGGAAAAGGGATGGAGCTGCTGTTACAGATCATACAGATCACAGGCAAAACTGCCTGTGATGGAAAAATGGATGTAGTATTTTTTGCCTTTAGAGAAAGAAGGACTAATCAAGCATGTGCCAAAGAAAGGGAAAACCCCAGTCTCTATTTGAAGGTAGAAAGGAGTTATGCTGAGTGTCTCAGAGCCCTTGAGTTAAATACACGTTGAAAGGAACTGATAAAGATAAAACACAATAATGGAAACTTGTCTCAGAAAGAGCAGGTAGGTCCCAACTGTCAACAATAATCTGAACCTATAACAAGCACTCTTGTTTGAAAATGAATCCAACTGAAAATGAAAGATTAAACAAGTACAACAACGTAAGAATAAATTACACATAAATCTCTCTGGTATTCAGGATCAAAGGAAGATTAAAGAACAAGTTATGGAAATGTGGTAGAGGCAAAGAGAACCTATTAAGTGATATCATTTAGCAAGTATATGAGTAATGGAGAGTTCACATCTAAGTTTATAAGAAAAGGAATAAATGTGTGGCTGCTAAGAGGGACTTCAAATTATATGTGGCATTAATGAATAGATGACAAAAAATATTTTTATAACCCAAACCCATCAAAAATACAACCCAGAACCTGAGCTCCACAGGTGCTGGTATGAGAAAACTACTTTCAGCTGAGTCTCAAAGGAAAAGGATCGAGTTCTTCCGCTACATGCAGTGACACTGCAAGTGTGAAGCTGTACACCGGCTACATGAACTTTCGTTCAGGACACCCAAACAAGGAACCTCTGAGAGCCACAGGGCCCATTGCCACCCCACAAAGCTGGGGCACCTTGTCACCCCCAACACAGGGCTGTTCAGGTCACAGCCTGCTCTCCTACGAGGATGCTTAGCAGGGACAGCTCTTCCCTCAGGAAACTGAACTCCCCAAAGTAAAATACCTGTCTGTGTGGGTAAGACTGTGTTTATGAGCGTGTTCTTTTCCCTTCTGGTGTAGGTATCATCACTGTAAGATAACACCACATGTGTCAGACCCTTTGTTCTCAGATTTCATGACCTTCTGACTCTTACGAACTTTCTGTAAACCAGAATGCAAAAAATGTTAATGCACATGAAAGTCTTCAGAGGGAACAAGTGTTTTGTCCCAGTTCACCCAGAGTCTAAAGCAAAATCTACCCTTGAACCCATGAACCCAGAGCCTGTGTCTCAGCAGGGCTCTAAAACAATAAATGGCTTTTCTATGTCATGGCTAACACTGGCCTGGGAGGAGCTGTGTGAGGACAGACGGTATGACAGGACAGAAAACAGAGCTGTGGTGCTCTGTCATAAAGCTCACATGAGCCCCTGTTCCCCTTCCAGGTGGAATTTCATGGAGGTTTTGGCACCTGGTAACAAGTCACAGTGCTTTTCTCCAGGGAAAAAACAGCCTGACTGTCTTTGGGGATGCAGAATACAAGGCAAGAGGTGCCTAGATCAGCTAGGAGGGTTAGGGTTAGGGGACTCCACCTCACCCCGGTGGCATGGGAAGGATGAAATTTTACCTGCCCGCTCTGCAGGGCTTAAGTGCATGTGCTTACCACCACCACCTCAGTGAGAGGAGATCTGAAGTCCACTTGATGGTCTCCAAGAGAGGAGGCAATGAATGTTCTGACACCCTGAATGCTGGTGGTGGTCGCAGCCATCCACCTGCAGTATAGATTATTTCTCAAGATTTATTCTTTCTCACTGTAGTCTTTTCTTTGTGAAAACCAGTCAGGAGAGTTTAGGGAAGGAAGAAAATTTAACAAGCCTTTTCCAATATTTTCCAATCATGAAACCAGCTGGAAACTGTAATTACAGAGACTGAGGTGGGGAAGGTATTGGCATGTGCAAAAAATTATATAGGAACAGCTGAGATTATATCAAAGTGAAGACAGTACAAGGTAGTCAGAGGAAAGGTTTGGCCTTTGTTTGGCCTCCCAACCCAAGCAAATATTAGTCTTTGATAGCTTTGAAAGTTACTTCTTGCTCACACCTCAGATGGGTGTGCATTTGCTAAATGCGTTGCCTGCAGGCAGTTTGATTTATGTACAACTGTTTGTGGTACATGAGGTGCACGCAAATCTATTTATATATATATATTTAGTATCAAGGCATGAAAAGCAGAGATTTTCAGCCTACATTACACAAAACAGCTCAAAGCTGTGCCTGGCAGGAAAAAGCCTTGTGGAGATCCTGACCCTGAGTTTCTCTGTGCAAGAAACACATTATCTCTGAGGCAGAGGAGGGGAGCAGAAACTGGGTGAGGTCCAAGTCTGGGAGCATGGGTGAAGGGTGAGCATCTCATGTCGCCACCAGCAGCACGTTGCACTGACCTGGCCGTACTTAAAACTCTGTGATGCACAGAAGCTGTTCTCAGAGAGGAAAGCTGTTAATTTAATGGATCCAGAATTTGTCTCCTGAGAAAAATTCTCCATTGTAGGGATCGTCTCTTCGTCCTTGCTTGGCGTTGCATTGTTCTGGCTGTTATACTGTCAAGCTGCATAAATAAAATATCTCCTGCATCTTTCATCATTAACGGAGTTCTCATAACCCTTTTCATTTTTAGACACTTCACCTTTTCAAATCACTGATTAAATATTAATAAATTAATCCTTCTCACATTCATGTGATGCATTCAAGACATTTTCATGATGATTGTCTTATGTTCTGCTTTTTTATTTGAATAGCAAATAAATCAAGTAGATGTATCATTCAGTACAATTAGCTGGCAGTTATAAACGGTGCCAGAAATCAAGCCTGGCAAGCTGATTTTTGCTACATGTGTTCAACTTTAAACACAGGGAGTGAAAAATGAAGAACTAGTGGCATTAATGATTTAAAAATGTTTGTGTTCTTCAAGAGATTGTTTACTTGTTTGCTTTTAGGTTGCACAAATCCTTTTTAGCGGCAGTTATTGAAACCATCAGTGATTGTCACGGATTGTCACAGCAGAACCCGTGAGGGAAGTGACATGACCCTGGGGTACGGGACTCTGCCACCCCACCAGTGTAGCAGGGAATCTGGGAGCAGAGCCTCTAAGCAAGAGAGCTTGTTCAGACCTGATCATCACAGTACTTGTAAGGTTCAGTAAAGCCACGTTATCCAGAGCCATTTCCTGGAAAAAAAAAAAACTCTTCCAGCCCATTGATTACTTCAGGGACTGGTGGCCAAGGTCTGGCTGGAAAGGTGAGGACTTCTCTGCATTTGGGAGACCACCTTCTGCTGGACAGTAGTGGTGACAGGCTTTCACATGTGAGTCTAATTTCACTAGCTGTAGTGTAAATCTCATTTTGAGGACTAAATGGTGCAGTATTAATTAGGACAAGCTGCCTCATTTTGAGACCCAGGGTGTTTATCTTGGGCTTCAAACCAGCCAACATCAAGCACAGCCTTCCCCAATGGTCTTGCTCTCAAATAATGACAAAATCTGCTTATGGCACCTAGCAAACCCCTGGCTTGTTGTGCCTAGGTGCTGAATGCATGGAGTGACAGGCTGGCAGTGGCTTCCCAGGGAAGTGTCACCACCGCTCCCTGTCAGGCCCAGCAGGCCTGCACAGCACCTGTAGGCCTACGATTCAGCCCAAAGCAGACTGAGGTCCGTTTCTTCACTGCCTCCTGGAAGAAACCTTTGTGTGCTGACTTCTGCCAAGCTATGCAGCCTTTCCCTGTGAAGGTGCTGTCCCTCTGATGGGCTCATCAGCAGGCTGCAGGCCTAGCATGATCTCAGTGGTGATAAAGCTCCCAGACAGCATCAGGGCAGGATGACTTCATTAGTGTCACGCTGTCAGCCGCTGCCGTAGCACCAGGTACCCCATGAACCCTACAAGGGCAAGGTGGGATTGTCTCATTTCCACAGGCCCCACAGGCCCCTTGGTGGCACTTTGCTGAAGGATAAATGTGCATTGCCCATGCTGGGTCGGCCATTTTCCTGCCCTCAACCCTGGCCTCATGGAGGTCTCAGACTCTCTGGGAAGGCCTGTCCATGATCCCCAAAGGAATGTCCTGCCAGGAACTGCAGGCCCATGACAGTGGGAACCAATGTGCTAAGCATTGCTTTGTCCATGGGCAGAGGTCAGGGAACCCAGTTGCTCACAGGAGCACCTGGGTCAGACCGAGTTGCATGGCTGCATGCCCCACATTGGGACAAGCTGTCACATTCGCTTCATGCTGAATGAAAACCAGGCACACCCGAAGTGTGATACAGCTGATCTCCTTCTGACATCTGCTCTGGAGCGAGACAAATCAGTCCCAGCCTCTCTCAGCTCAGTCTCTCTCAGCTAACTATGAGGGGAGTCAAGGGGGACTTGCTCCAGTTTAGATGAGGTGAATCCCAAACTAGGTGGGCAGCACCTGCATCCTGTGTTTGGTCATCCTGCTGCGTCTGAGCTCTGCTGCCTCTCGCAGGGGCTTTGCAGAAGGATGGTTATTCTGGAGATGGTGGCTGAAAATGAAGAAGAAGCTGAGAGTGGATATGGGTAGGGAGACAAAGGGTGGGGAGGTGAACAGTTCTGGTAAAGCTGCACCCAGGCTCCATCTCAGACTCTCCCAAATGCCCAACAATTAAAAAATTTTATTTTGGTAAGCCAAAACATAGAATAAACCTGCTAAGATTGCTCTCCCAGCAATGTGGTGTTCAGGAATCAGTCACAGCAAAACAATATGGTTGAAGATGGCTTCATTCATTGCCTGAGTTCCTACCTGAGCAGCACCATGCAACACCATGTCTGCATAATGCAGCAACCTCATGCAGCCAGACTTTGCAAGAGCCAGTCTATGTGCAGCTCCCCTCATCCTCATTTCTGGCCATGCACGGCCTGGCTCACCAGCACTTTGTATATAAGTTCATGTATATTTTACCACGTACTGAGAGCCCCCTTGCGTGATAGTCAGACAGTTCTGTGAGTCTCCTTGGGGCACCGCCACCTCTGCCTATCCCCCATCTGCCCTCCCCAGCTTTTGTTTCTGGTGCCACCCTGGCTTTCACATCCATGGCCACCTGTTATTACTTGATGGCTGATAATTGCTCTGCTGCAGCATTTCTCCTTCCATCCCCACTCAGACCAACAGTCCTACATCAGAAAAGCTTTTACGCTGTTCCTCCAGAGCTGAGAAGTGCAGAACAAAACCAAAAGGGAAAGCAGTTAAAGAGGAGGAGGTCTGCCAAGCTGTGGTGTTACAAATAGCTGCTCTGTTGACAGCTCCGTTGCAAGGAGGCTCTATTTGTCCCCCCCACACGCTCAGTGCTTCTAGAAATGCTGCTGTTGAAGCAGTTTATGTCTTTCTGCTTCTGAGAAGCTGGTGGGTGCCATGCTATAGGAGAATACGAACAGGAAAAGTCTTGAAACTAAACAACATCACAGGGGAATAAGATCTATGCTTGCCTTGTGTTTCTTGTACTCTTTTGCTCCTTCAATGCAATGCATTGATTCTTGGTAATTATTAGAGCCAAATGCTGTTTCCTCAGAAAGGCTCTGATTCTGTTTAGCAAATATTAATGTAACCCTGAACCAGAGAAGTAATATGAAACAATATCAGCCCCTTGGGGGAAGCACTGGGGAGCAACAGCAACAGCACTACTGGAGCAGGGAGACTTAACAAAGTCTGCAACACAGCTAAAAAGGAGTCATTATAATGCAATTCAGCTGCCCAGAGCAGATGTTGGACCTGCCCACTGCTTAAAGGGGAGGCACAGCTAGAAGTGAGCACAATATTGGCTGCAGTTGATCAAAAAGGAGAGCAACAACCCAGAGTAGCTAAACCTCTGTGGTGAGAAGAGGGGAGCAAGGGGTTGTATCCTGCACCGTGTCATCATACAGTGCCCATACCAGAGTCATGCAGGTGGGACATACTCGGCTTTGGCAATGGGTTGTTAAGAGGGAGAGTCTAAAATGAGTTGGTGAATTCAGGTCACTGCACTTCATGGGTGTTTTCCTGCCCTACATCACCTGCTTGCCAGGCTCTCTCCATAAATCGTTGCACCCAGCCCTGGGGGAGCTGGGAGGAGGAGCAGCTTTTCTTCATCTGCTCTTTGATCTGTAGAGCCCTGACTTTGCCAGCAGCTTTCCATTGCTCCCCTCCACTGCAGCTGCTGGAAGTTGCCCAGCTGTGGTGTTGGGCAAGAAACCAACTCAGCTGCCCAGGAGAGGCTGAGGGCTGGTGGACTGCTTAAGTTTAAAGCTTGACTGAGCAAAGGAGTCAGGTCTGCTCTTGCGCGAGGCAGAGTTAAGGGAAAGGATGTTGACACAAACCTAATTACAGGCATTAGGTCTTCATGATTTGAAAAAAAACAGCATTTCACAGGTCAGCTCTTTCAAAATTGCAGGATGGGGCTGCTGGATCACTCCATGGCTGTGTGTTTTCTCACTGATAAGGACAATTTCCGTTGCCACAGAAGCTTTTTGCTTGATGTATCCCCCTCAGATTTTAATGCCTAGACCCCAGCAGTTTTGAATTCCCCATATCGCTGTTCTGCCTTATACTTATGAACATACATAGGTATATCTACATACACATAGGATAGCCATAAAAGGGAAGAAAGCCAAGGAGTTCACAAGGTGACACGCAAAGTTCTACACAAGGGCTGTAACAATGCCAGTCATGGCTACAGGTCAGGACACAACCACCTGGATAAGCAGCCCTGATGAAAAGGACGTAGGATGCTATGACAAATTTGAGCCAACCATATGCTCTCAGCTCGTATAAGGCAAGCCACATGCTGAGCTACATGAGCTGGAGTGTGGCCAGAAGGTTATATGAAGTTACCTTCCTCCTCTACTTGGCATGGGTGAGGCCACACCTGGAATATTGCTTTCAGTTTGGGGTCTTCCTGTTCAAGAGGGCTGTAAAGAAGCTGGAAGGGGTGCTGTGGAGATGATCTTGGGTCTCAAATCCCCACAAAGAGACACCCAGGCATCTGGGCTTGATTTTTATGGCCAAGAGGAGGCTAATGACCAAGCAGATGGCAGCCTACAGCTGCCAGTAGGACAGTTAGAGTGATGAAGGAACCAAGCTGTTCTTGAATAGGAGGCAGTGGCCTTGACTGTGAATTGGGATGTTCAGGCTGGACAGATGGAAAGGGCTCTGCAGCACTGGAGCAGCCTGCTCCAACTTCCATCCTCCTTCTTCAAGTTTTTTGTTTGTTTGTTTGTTTTTTCCCAGATTTGGGACCACACTTGGAAATTTTCACAACTCTGCCAGCCTGACCCAGTGCTGGTCACGGTCCGACTCCAGGTGGGAGGTTGGACTGGAGACCTTCAGAGGTCCCTTCTGGCCAACACCCCTGTGAATACACACAGAGCAGCACCACAACAATGTCATGCTGGTTGTGCTCTCCCTGCCTCTCCAGTGGCAGCTGGGAGGAAAAACATTACCTCTATGTTCCTTACCCAGCTACAGTCCTGTCTGTGTGGATGGGGAGGTCTCTGGGACAGAGGTTACCATTAGCTCTGTTTCTGCTGCGAGCCATAGCACAGAGCAGACCCACATGCAAATGAAGAACAAATACCTCCTGCAAAGGAGCATGCCCGTGGTTACTTTCCAGTGCATGAGTAACTCAGTGAAAAACAGAAGTGGGATTTCATCTCTGACAAAATCTGCTGTAACCACTCCTCATCTGTGTTTTCAGGTGTGGTTTCCCACACCTGAAAGGCAGTAAGACACCTGTGGCCATTTCTCCATCAGTGAAAGTTCTTTCTAGCCAATCAATCTTCTGTTTATCCACCAAATAATGGATCTGTGTCTGCTCTTTAGCAGAGCTGGAGCCTCAAATACATTTGAAGTGAGAGGTTAACTGATGTGGGTAGGTGCACAAGTATGTGCATCTTTGTGTGGATGGATGTGTGGTGGAAGGGAGAGGTCTGATCAGAATCAAACAAAAATAGAACCCTAATCTCTTTTCTTTGTACAGCAAATTGGAGCAGATATTTTCCAAATGAAATCTGAGCTGATGCCAGCTGTCTGTAAACTGGACCTACTTTAAAAATAAAATCTCCCCGCCTGCTAGTCATCCTCATCTATATCTTATTGAGTACAATCTCCTTTCATGCAGAACTGGAACCAGAAACAAGCCAATAACCATGCACTATTCCCTAAGATGTGGGAATTAAAACTCGTGGTTGTGAACTGAACGCAGTTGATGCTAACTGTTGACCGACCAGGGAAAGGCTGTGGCCCCTTTGGGTCCTGATGCTTTCAAGAAAAATCCCCTTCCTTTTCAGGAGGACTACTCTCCTACAAAGAGAAGTTAAATAAGGATCAAACAAGGACCAACTTTTAGGCATCTTAAGAAGCCCACACATGCCACCAAAAGATCCCAGCAGTAAAATGGCTTAGATGAGCAAAAACCAGTAGAACTGTTATGGAAATGTTACAGGGATGGTAAAAGAAAGGAGCAGCCCACAATGCACAACTGTATTGAATAAACACTTTGCACATTGCTGTAATGGGATTCAGCTGACCGAGGCATTTATGCAGGGAAGGAATCATGGCCTCATTGCAATCAATAGACATGCTGCCACTGACTCTAATGGAGCTCTGGTTTCATGATGTTTATATTACAACATAAGCCAAAGATGCCTGTGAGCTGTCAAAACCCCTCAGAGCCATTTGTCCCAACAACCCCACAGTATCATCCCCTAATACTCTATTATGCAAAGAGACCCCTTTTATTTTTATTAGAGCTAATTCACCAGATGGCTGCTCCCCCCTCCTCCCTGCTTTGATGTAGAAAATGCGAGCAAGTGATTTTGCTGACTACAGATCAAGGCGCAGATCAGCGCTGTTTGCTGTGCACAGAACATGAAAGGCAGAGTAGGGACCATTGGGCAGATCTAACATGTTTGTAAACAGTGACGGAACCTTCACAGATACATCCAAGGAGAGGCGAGATGCGTGTGGGCTGCAGGTACCACCCCTCCCAGAGCTGGAGGGAGGCGACTGGGGAAGGGGGTGAGTTTCTACATATTGCTGAGAGATTAGACCTGCCGGTGACACTGAAAGCAAATTAATGGGAGAGCAGAAAGCCTTCAAAACGGAAGGAGTCGAAATAATGCAAATGGGTGCTTCTGCCCTAGGAAGATGCTGGTGGGCACAGATGGGTGGATGTGCTCCACAGTGACCCAGGACCCAGGTTGCCGTGCCAGTTTCACGGCTTGCTTTTCACGTAGCGAGGCTGTTAATTGCAAATTTCAACAGAAACAACAACAAAAAGCATGTAATGGAGCCAGAAAGTTTCAGAGCCAAAAAGAATGTCATTAAGAAATTAAAATTCAAACTCCCTGCAGCCTGCAAACACAGCCTCACCGCCTGCGAACAGCACTTCTCACAGAAAACCTGTCCTTTGCTGTAAAATGGTGTTAAAGTTGGAAAAGCAAAACCAACCGTAACTCAACCTCAAGCAGGCTGTAACTGCAAAGGAAAAAAAAAAAAAAAAAAAGCCAAGTACAAGCAAACGTAAACCACAACTTTCTCCAGAACTGTGATGTACTGGGAACAGGGTGTGCTCTGGTATTTATGGTGCAGCCCAGTTTGGAAGAAACTTCACAGGCACTAAAGACCACATGAAGGGCTGCACTGGCTCGAGGTAAGACTTTGTCTCACTCAGATGGCCACAAAAGGTGCAGAGCAGCCATCAGAGAGCAGTGCCCTCCCCAGAAACACCTTCCCTGCCCACAGCCATGGGTGGTTCGAGGACATCTTGAAGCAGGTGTGGGACCCTTGTGTTACCTCTGTGTGGTGCACGATGCCAGGAGCATCACAGCATCTGTACCCAAGGCGTATATCACCTGGTGCCACACACAGGACATTAAATGCTCTCACTGATGGATGGGCCTGTGTATTTATGGCATATTGCCATCATCGATATGAAGTTATAAGCATATACATTTTCAAAACGGAAGATTAATTTTATGTGATGCTGAAAGCAGCTGGGCTGGACTGTACAACAGTTGTATGAGCAGAGTACAATGCATCCTTCTGACTTACACACCTCTGCCTCTCCGCTGTCTAATAAGTTGCAAGCTATGACTGCAGGTTTTCCAGCTGTTGGGACATGATTGTCTCTACAGATTCCCCCATGTCTAATTAAGCTCATGGCTCAGCCTCCCTCTTGGTGACAGTGCTAACAGGTTCTCTCTCCTGCCGGGGCTGCTTATTTTCATGAGAAACAGAGTGTAATATTGCTGGGACTTCTTCCTCTCTGGGAAATCTGAATAAAATGAGTCACTGGGCTTCAGGAATTATTGGGAACAGGGGACTGGCTGGTGGATGTGTCGGAAAGGCATTGACTCACTGCCCAGATTCATCTGGCTCCTACTGGAAGCCAGGCAGAAGGGACCCTGGGGCAGCCCAGGTCTGGGAGAGGAGCTGGAGCTGATGACTGCAGGCACAGCACAGGCTCCTCCTCAGAAAGCAACTGTGTTCGCTCTGTTATGTGCAACTACTTCAGTGAACAGAAGGAAGCCCTTGGCTTTAAATGGGGTGAGATCATCCCCAGATTTACCTGCCTTGTGCTCTGGGACCATATGCAATACTTTTTTCTCAGTGAATTCCTCATGGTTTGGATTCCCCATTTGATAATTTCTAGCACACCTTGTAACCTGAAGCATCTGGGGTAGCATTTTCCAGCTTCACCGTGAGGTTTGTTCTTCCTGGCAAAGGGACTGTGCAAGAGCTCGTGGACATGGAGCAGGGAAGTCAGATACTGCTCAGTGCTTGGCTTGATTTTTTTGGGGCAGCCTTTGCATTGACAAAGAGAGGAAAGGGACTCTCATGCCTGGGAACCTGATTGAAGTCTTAAGGAAGATGCAAGCCTTGTTCCTTTCCAGGCACAGACATGGCCTTTGCATTGCTCTATAGAGTAGCACAGGAGAATGGAGATCACAGACACCTCACTGGGGGCAGCAGGACCTCCCCACCACTGCCCACATTGGGGGAGCTCATGGAGAAGCCCACTGAAGCCCAGAAGCATTTCTCTGGAGTCAGAGAGGCCTTCACAATGAGAGACCAGGGAGCCTCAATTAATCAGTGAAAGCTCCATTTCACCCCTGCTAGAAGAGATCGTGTAAAACATTTCTACACTGCTCTGGGACTTCCCCCATCAAAACACCCCAAGTTCTTTGTCCTAGTGACTCCAACATATCTGAAAGGGAGTTGGTGGTTTTCCTCTCCCAGGCAGAATGGCACGTTTGCATGAACAAAGTTAAACTGCTTGGTTTCCATTAGTAACACAAGCAGTAAAAATAGAGGACAGGTGTTTCTTAGGAGGTGTGAAAGATTAACAGGATTTTCTGGGATTGTGGATGATGCTGTCACTGTAGGGTATCTACTTTTTTTTTCTTCTTTTTTTTCTTTTTTTTTTCTCCACAAATAATATAGGAAAATTTTCAATAGCATTCACTGGTGCTTAGTGAAATTCAGGCAGGTTTGTGCCTGCTGTTCCTGCCATCCCTGCAGGCAGAAAGTGCTTACAGCAAATAACCCCTTCATTTGCCCCTGCAGATCCTGGTTCTCCTTTTGGAGATGCCCTTGCAAACCCTCAGGAGTAATTAGCCTGGGACCTCTTCAGATGGGACTGCATGGGGGATAAAGGACCCCAACAGAAGCATCTGGGCACAGATAGAACAAATAAAAAGGCTCAAATAGCTCAAGTCTGCAGTAATTTCAGCTCTTCAGATAGGGCCATTTACAGTCATTTGTAAGAAATGGTGAAGTTTTTTGGACAATACATGCTGGTAACAGCAAACAAGTCCAGGATCCATTCCCCACTTCCCACCCTCCAGCCTCCCTCCCTGAGCTACATGTCTGGAAGGCTCTTCCATGTGATTTTCTCTGAGAATCTTCTCCCAGTATCTTGGATGAGAAGTTTACCACAGTGGTGGAGGCTAACAGGTGGGAAGGGCCGGGGACAGGGTCGCTTCAGCCCCTGTGCCATTATCCTCTACTCTACAATTTCTGTGATTCTGTGATTCTGCTCCTCCCTTGCCAAACATCCCTGTGCCAAGAGGGCTGTGCCTGTGCACACCAAGGGCTCTGCAGAAGTTATTTTTCCATAATGTGAGCCAGCTTCAGTAAATGCCATTAATACGACCTCAGTATCAAATGCACAGACACTCTGGACGAAGCTACTGGGCCCCATATTTGTGTACAAGTCTTAAATACCTCGCTGAACCAGCTGGAAGCAGCTCTCTGTCAAAGCCGGCCAGGCACTCCCCCTCCTCCTTTGCATTATTTACCTCCCGCTTATGTCAAATGGTGTATTAGGGCTGTAGTGTAATATATAGCATTTGAACTTTTCTTTGTAGTGAACAATGTCAACAGACTGCTTTTCCTGATGAAAAGATCCTGAGCCCATAAATACTGCCCCGGCGTGCTGTATGTTGCTCCCATTGTATAAATCTCCCCGCAGCGCTCACCTCTGGTCCTGTATCGCAGTGAGATAAATGCGGTGCTTAAGGCCTGATTTATTTCAGTCAAAGGACAAATAGTTTGATATCAAAAGGAGCTTCGTAACAATTAACATGACAGGCAAGGAGGATTAGCTGTTGCGATTTCGGCGTGGCGGTGTGGCATAAGCAGGCAGGTGCTGTTATTTGGGCTGCATCCCTCCCCCACATCCCTTCTCATTAAAGAGATAGTTATTGTACCACTGTGAAAAGAGCAGCTGCTGTGCCTGAATTTCCCTATCAGCCACTGTTACTAGTGTCGGTATGAATTGGGGACACATTGTTGGGCGTTAATTAGCCCTGAGTCCCACCACCACATCACTGCCCTGCTCTGACACACACCCTGGGACGCTGGCACTGAATACACATCAATCCTTGTGCCTGCTGGCTGGCGGACAACCTCTAAAAAAAATCTTTATACCTTTATAGTATCTTTATATTTTTATAGTATTTGCAAAATGCTTGTCTTTATGCTAAGCAGCCAAATTAACGATGACCTTCACTCTTGACTCTAATAGCCAAGCTGCTCTGAGTCCCATTACATTTTTTTTTTTTAAATCTTTACTGTTGTTACTGACTAAAGTTTCAACAGATGAAAGCTTACTGCCAAAGACATGGAAACCAGTTTACAATGCTGGGCCCAAAGTTCGAGAAGCTGATAGATACGATTCAGCACATTGGACTGACTTTGGAGGCGGGTTGCCAACAGAATTAAACATGATCAATCCCACATCGTGACTGTGATCTCACTGCTATCACAAAGGTGAATTTAAATCATAGAAAATCCCAGGAAATGTGGACTAGCCAAATGATCAAAACAGGAGGCACATTTCTTGGCAAAATGGGAGAGTTTCTCAGCACCTTCCCTGATCGTGCTCCTCCTCCCCTCTTTGCAGAATCTGACGGGAGGAGCAGATCTGGTTTCCCGACCTGGCTCCTGCTTTTTGCTGTGATCCTGGTTGCTCTCCTAAACTGGGTAAATTTGGTTCAAGTCAGGATAGGGACAGAGCATTTCTGTAGTACAACTGAGTGCTTGAGGAAAGCCTTCTTGGTGGCCTGCTGCTGTGGCCAAAAATCAGAGTCTCCATAAGGCTGTAAAGGGGAGAACCAGTTGCTCCAGTAAAGCCATTCTGAGATGAGTTTGCAAAGCGGTCTATTTCCAGATGAAGATCTTATGGTATTTTCTTCATGCTGACCGTATAAACACTCTTCAGTCTTGTAACTACATTGTACCTACCCAAAACACCCAACCAACACTATTTCTTCAGCCTTTACCTCAGATTGCTCCTGAAAGTCTGAAGCATCTGAGGAAAACCAACTTAACTGACGAGCCCTGAAGAGTTAATCTCCCTGTGAGCTGCCTGCCAGCTGCTAGGAAGATCCATGCAGTGCAGTGATGTTTTCACCTGCTGTTTGTGTAGCCTTTAGCAGAGACGTGGAGTATTTTTGTCTGGAAGTTTTGCCAGCCTGGACCCTCCCAGAGCAAGTGATCTGAGAGGTGTGTGATTGTATAAGGGGATACCACAAGAAAAAGCTTAGCTGGAAACGCTGCAGGATTTCTCAGTTTGAGAAGTACAGAGAAGCACCAAGTGGCCTTGTACTTTAACCCAAATACTGAGATTTGCTGCCATTTCTTTTGATCTCTTTTGTCTTCATTCCATGCAGTCATTAACAGGGAAGCTCAAGTTTATTATCCCCAAAGTTGGGTGCATTCAAATCTAAAGTGGTGCTGCTATTGATTCTGTCACAGCTGACACACGAGAAGTGAATTTGGGGCAGAGTTAGCATGTGCTGGTTACTGACATTCGGTTAGACTTCAGCTTGAAGATCAGAGTCATAGACTCATAGAATGGCTTGGGTTGGAAGTGACCTTAAATATCACCTACTTCAACCCCCCTTCCATGGGCAGGGACACGAGACTGGATTTCTCAGAGATGTATAGATGTCATTTTACAACTTCTTTCAAAGAGCTCAGTCCTAGATCTGGGCTTTCCTTTCTACCCAGACCATACCTGCAGAAACAATAACAGCACAGCTGTTGTCTTAGTGACTTCCACGTGAACGTTATACCACAGCCTCTGCAGCCCTGTAACGGCATCTGGCACTAGATCACAGCATTTGATTTAAACCCCACTCCTTGTTCAATAGACTAAAAAAATAAAAACAATACTGAGAGAAGACTCAAACCTTTTCTTGTTGTTGTTGTTTGTTTTTTCCTTTCTCTGAAAGAGCACAATGATTTTTTTACACTAGATAACTTGTCTTCCAAGGAGATGAAAACAATAAGAAGCTAGTACCAAGTCCCCCAGGAACAGATGAGAACAGTGACTTGCTTTGTAACATTTGTCATGTGCATTGAAACATCCACTCAGGGGTCTTTCAGGAGATGATTTTCCCACCCTGCAAATATTATTACTTTTTAAGATTAAAAAAAGAAAAATCAGGACCTTAAGAGGGTAAAAACATCAAAAGCTAAACACATTTGAGAAAAGAAAATCAGAAAAAAGCAATTCAAGTATCAGAAATATTTCCCTTTGACTCAAAGCAACCCTAGTTTCAAAATATTTTTGTTCTAACCAGTGTAATTAATTTTCTAGGCAGAAAAAGCCACCAGCATTTTTTTGTTGTTTTGAATATATTGCAGCTAATTCACTGTTTCAAAACCCTTTTCTCTAAAGAGAAAAAAGGGAGAATAAAAAAAGTTGAAAAATGCATCAAAACTGACCATTTCCCACAAAGCCAGTTTTCATTTCTAGGAATCAGCATTTCTGAACAAAACAAGGCACTACACAACTTTGCTGAGCAGCTCTATTCAGGCAGGAGCGGAGGCCAGCAGGGACACTGCTTTAATGTAATGATGCAGTTGCAGAGAACAAAATGATTCTCTTTCCCCCAGCGTGCGTATGCATAGCAGAGAAATCCTAAAGGGTGGAATTACTATGGTAATGACCACATAGCTGCTGCATGCTTATGCAGATTGATGTCCAGTGAGCCAACTCCTGAGGTCTTTACGTCAGTGAGGCCCTGCCTGCTCATGAACCTCTTAAAAATTGCAGTCCCACTCCAAAGAAGTGAAAATATTTCTGAGGCAAATAGGAATAAACCCTATTCCTTTTATACATGGGGATGCTGTTTTTAACAAGTCAAGACTGTTTTCCCGAGTTGTGCAGTGGGTAAGGAGAAATGACTCCAAGACTCTGGAAATGACCACGGCTTAGACCAGGTTAAACAATATCCATCCAAGCATTACAGTGTGCCATGAACAGCAGGGTTAAACTGGTGTGGAAGAAGGGAGAAGAAAATGGTCTCCTTGTTGTGCCTTCCCATTCCCAGTAGTGTCTAGCCAAGCTGACAGGAAAGATAAAGTTCGCTCTTCCCTCCACTTAACTGGTGCTGGGAGAGAGATTTGTGCCCTGGAGAAAAGGAGACACGGCATCAGTCGTGACTTCTTGGCATAAATGAAAGGAAATTTTGACAGGCATAAAAACGTTATTTTCTCATGAAAAGCTGCTGCTTCTCTCCACAAATGGGGATGTTTCTTGGGAAAGAAAAAGAACGGGGAAAAGAAAAGAACAGTCTCGGTCTGGTGCCAGTTTATAATAATTCACAGTATTGCCCATTTCTCACTGCATAATGATCTCCAGCGCAGGAAATGATGAACTCTTATTTCTGGATTCACATTTTAAATATCAAAATAATTGGGCTGAGGAAAGGTCATCTCTTCCCACTGCTGTTAGCCGCCCTCCTTCGCTGTGCTCCTGTGAAAGCTTTTAGCACCTCATAAGGGCGCACAGCGTCGGAGGACCAGAGGAGCCATGGCTGAGTTAAGGAACCAATATATGCAGCCATTTCTTGGGGCAGAGCAATTAAATGCTTTACCCCGCTGGGTAGAAATCATGGTATGGCATGCCATGGATGGGATGCTTAGGGCAAGGACCTCCTCATGCATGAGGCCTCCTCGGCCATGAGCCACCAGCCACGTACGTGGTGCTGGACTATGGGGTAGCCAGCAAGGCTCAGTCATTCGTGTCAAAAAACATTCAGTGGATCTTGTTCAGACAAACTTTAACCACAGCTCAGGTAGCCATTTAATTTAGAGCCTTGACCTTTTTCTGGGGATCCAAGGAACCAACACCATATTCATGGCCTGAAGCACAATGCAAATGCAGCCTGGGCGGCTCTGCAGGCCCTAGCACCAGCTCTAAGCACAGGGGCTGTGGGACTCCTCTCTCCCCTCATTCCATTTAATCCCAGTTTGACTCTGTGGAACCTCACAAGTCCCTGCACAGTCTCTATCCCATCCTCCTTGCCAGCTCTGCCCTGAGATAAGCATATTGGCCTCAACCCCAAATCTTGCTAGTGAGGCCCAAAATGTAACCCAAGCATGGAATAAGGGATGTCCTACTCTAACCTAGGCCAAGGATCACTAAAGCACCCACCTCCAAACTTCAATAACTTAAATGGTTCTCCTGATCCTTCCCTGGCCTCAAAGGACAACCATTTTTGTTTTATTTTGTTTTGTCCAGTCCCTGTACTGCACAGGGCCAAATTCAGGGCTCAGCAGAGCATCTGTAAATCAGCCATAGAAAGAACCTGCAATGCCTACACTTATTTGAGCATTTATAGTGCAAGTGCATGCATGTTTTTTTAGTATGCACACACACCGAGCATGCACAGGCACTCTTACCTTTCTCTGATAGTTGAGCTCTGGTTGGTAAATAACAAATCTGCGTTGCCCGGGAAAGTTGGGGTAATATTAACTGTAGGGCCTGTTATTTCTTACCACCTGAATGGTGTGCCTGGTGTCAGGCTGGTGTGTCTTTATTTCTAAGTGAGTCATATTATACAAATCAATTGAGTCATATTATACAAATCAATTGCTAATTCAATTAATCATGAAAAACATGCAAAAGAACATCTCCAGGAGATGATTTAGAGTATGTTATGTATGGGTGACTGAGCAAAGAAAGTTAATCTGGGTCAGAAGACTTTGATTTTTAATTCTTAGTGTCACAGATTTCCATTCTTTTGAACTAAAATCTGATTTAGAATTTATTTTTCTGAGGGTGCAGCTTTATAGCTCCATTGGCATTGGCATGTGTGGTCATGCATACTGAGTCTGTTCTCTTATGCCTGATGAACAAGAGCTTTTATGGATGCACAGATCAATACAAGCTTAAGATCTATAAAGGGTTGCCTGGCAGTATTCATATTCAGGACACATCTCATTGCATTTATCTACAAAGTTGTTTACAGAAGGTGAAATTATGATTTTATTGCATTCTTCTTTCTGTTTCTCTATTCTGTGAGAAACACACAAATAAACAAACAACAACAAAAACAAACAACCTCTCCCCCCCCCCCAAAAAAAAAAAAATAATATAATAATAATAATTAAAAAACACCAAAGACTTTTATCTCCTGAGTTCTGTGGTTTCTGGCTTAAATCTTACAAAGAAAACTCCAGGTGAAGTGAGTGTGTGGTGCAAAGTGATGCCTCCATCATGACTTGTATGGAAGGCACCACAGGAACGCAGCAAAGAGTTGCATGTGCCTCATGCAAAGGAGATATAATAAGGGTATAAAGTGACTCTGCTCCAGTGTGGGGGCAAAGTCATAGATTCCTTCTGGAGTTCCAGCTGGGACATTTCTAGGATGTTGGAACCTCAGTCATATAGAATCAGATGCCAAGGATTTCAGTCTAAGTTGGTAACATATGCATATGTCCAAAATAAGATGCTGAGCTTCCTCTGGAAATGATGGAAATCTGATATTTCTGTTTTGTGGATTGCCATAGGAAAGAAAAGGTGTTATAAATAGCACGTGTGCGGAGGCACAAAGGTAGGAGGAAAGGTGCAAGAAGTTTCCATTGATGACTGATACTATGGGCAATTCTAGCCTCTGATCGCCTTTGAATAAAAAAGATAAAAATGTTCAGATAAAAAGCATAGAATCATGGAATTAGAGAATAATTCAGGTTGGAGGTGACCTCAAGAAGTCTCTAGTCCAATCTCTTGCACAAAACAGGTTCAGCTGTGAGATAAAAAAAAACCTCTCACCTGTGT
Organism: Oxyura jamaicensis; assembly: GCF_011077185.1. Taxonomy (NCBI): domain Eukaryota; kingdom Metazoa; phylum Chordata; class Aves; order Anseriformes; family Anatidae; genus Oxyura; species Oxyura jamaicensis. The sequence goes on along the minus strand of NC_048897.1, from coordinate 46,561,713 downwards.
GTAACTAAGAAAACACCAGGTGCTCCAAACCTAGGTAGACTGTTTTTATTAGTAGTGTTACTATTTTATTTTATTTTATTTTATTTTATTTTATTTTATTTTATTTTATTTTATATTTCAGGAAATCTGTGATGAGTTGAACAGAGAGGTGATTATCCTGGGAAGAAAGTTATTAATTCCAGATGAAGAGAAATCCCTAAAGGGCACAGGCTGTCTTTGTGACTTTGAAGAAGGTCAGCAGCAGAGGAGCTGTGCACAGGGAGGTTTCCAGTTTCAGAATGAGATTTTCTTCCAACATAATCAAATATACACTTAATGCAGGGAGTGGGAAATAAATGTGTTAAAAGGCAAGCACAGCATTATCAACACTTCATAGAGCAGAACTACTCAGGGAACATGAGCAGGTAATGCAGGTAATGGTGATGGATTCCCTTATCACTCACCCAGGTAGAAATGTCTGAGCTGTTATGCAGAGAGGCATGGAAGCACTTAGGCAGATAATCAGAACACAAAGACGACCCCACAAGAAGAGCATTAGCTGCTAACAAGCCTTGCTATGCTTTACAGCCATGCACCCCACTGCAGCTTCCTCAGCAGGAATGTTACAGGCAAAACGCTTTCCTCAGTACTCATCATCCTGCCACCCAAGCGAGGAGGGAAAATCTGGATCAAATTCCCTTTTTGTTGGTTAAACAGCATTGCTCTGATTATGTCTTGGATCTGCCCTGCTTCCTTGTAGCACATCTTCCAAGGGAATAAAGTATCCTGAGCCTCTGAACCTGCTGGTAGCATTGAAAGTTTGAGGCAGAGGCTAGATGACACTGAATGGTTAGAGATCACTAATCTCTCCAGACAGAGCTGGAAGAGACATTAAGAAGCCACTGAGTCCATCTCCCCTGTTCCAATTTATTGGTAAAGCATGATTTTCTGGTTAAAGTAGAATCAGGCTCCTTAAGTCCATAAAATTGATTTTTAAGACCATTAACCCAGCTGCCCCCAGAAAGCCCATAAACCAAGATGGTGCACAGGAGCCAAGTGTTGAGGAAGACCAGCTTCAAGCTGTACAACAATTTTCATCTTTTGCCTTTTTATTGCTGTGATGTGCTGAATGGTTCACCACGTCCAGGATTTTTCCCAGCCCAGTGCAAAAGTTTTACTGGCTGTTTGAAGTATCTTACCCAAAGGAGGTTTGCAGAGGTGTGCATGTTCTCTATCAACAACCCTCTCCTCCCAGCAGCAGTGAATTAATTTTGGGTGACTTATTCCCCAGTTACCTTTCCTATTCATCCGCTGGCTAGTCAACATGACAAAGATGGTGTTGCTTATTCCTTTCTAGATACCTAAGAAGATTAAACAACTTCATAACCTGAAGAAATGCCTACAATAACTCCTCAGTGGAACTGGTGATCTCACCCACTGCCCAGAGGTCGATAGAATCTCTTCATCATATCAGATCAGCTCCGTAATTTGGCCTTTGGTAGAAATTTACAGATTCCTTCCCAACTGGCAAATCTGATGATTCTCCATAGCATCCTTTCCCAATGTTGTTACAAGATGTGTTACACTTACACACTTTTCACTTATGGCGTTTCAATTATTTCTTTTATAAAGCCCTGAGATCAGACTGGAGTCTCCCCAATCCCACCTGCTTTACTGTAATGAATGGGATTAAGATAGGGATTTTATTTTTTATTTTTCCAAAATAACATTTGGCTTTATATATCTGGAGTTTGTAGTACTGCAGTGGGGTTATAAAGTTCTCAGATCTTGACTTCTCCTCCTCTTCTCCCATCCTCCCCTGGCTGCTCTGGCACTTGCAGGGCTCTTCACCTTCAGAGCACATCTCCCCCTGACCCGACTGCTTTGGTTCTGGCTAGAAAAGAGAGGATATTGAAGGAGTGATTGGTATTTGGGCTTCATTGTGTTTGATTAGCTTGTATGCTAGTATGTGCTGTGCATTTAATTAAAGATCCTGCAGGATGGTTGAATCTGAAAACTCAGATCCTGAATAGGCTGGGTCTTAGAGGCAGTTTCCTTACAGGCTGCAGTGTGACCATGCTTTGCTCTCGTGGTGCTGATGACCAAAAATTAAACCTGTTTCATTTTCCCAGCCTCTTTCCCTCATCTCAGCACTCCTCATGGTGGCAAAATTCTCCTTCAGCTTCCTGGGGAGGGGGATAATTCTCCCACAATAGACATTGATCTCTCATTAGACTCCATCCTGTTAGTTAAAAGCTGTTTTTACTCAGGCAATCCAGAACTCATTTCCAACCTTAAAAGGTTACACTGTTGGATACTCACCCAGGGTATAATTTTTAACCACTTTGTTTACTGAAACTACAAAAGCAGTTACTGGAAGTGTTTGTATACAGTAATTTCTCCATAGGCTCCCAAGAGCAGGAGCAGATGATCCAGGCGGTACTTACCGTGGTCGAGCTTTTCCCTAATCCTAGCAGATGATATTATCCCATTTCACAGAAAGTCTGTCCGTGCCACAGTGGATGGAGGTGACTGCTTAGAGTTGCACAGGGCAGACCAAGGCCAGCATCACAACCAGGGACTGCCTGTTCCAGGTGCACAGTCCTTGCTGTGAGATTAACAGGCATATAACTGCATTCAGCCAAAACTTCAATTTAAACCTACATGTGTTTCTTACAGCTGTCCTGTTGCTTTACCACAGATTATTGAGTTTTTTAATGGAGCTACTGGTGACAGCCTCCTGCCTCCTGCCCTGTGCCAGTTTCATCTGTGCAGCCGTGTCCAGACACAGGGCCAGGAGATGCTGGGGCCTCAAATTCAACTGGCAAAATCTTCAACTGGAAAATCTTCTTTCTTAGACTTGGTCAGGCCCTCTTTCTGTGTGTGTCTGAGTGTGTGTGAGCAAGCACTGGGGCCATCTGCAGCATCACCAAAGATTCATTTGTTAAAGTGGGCCCTGAACCCCAGGCAGGGCAGACCTTTTTGGCTGCAAGTTTTTGCACAGGCCCAAAGTCAGTTTGCAAGTTTGATTCATCAGTCTCAGTGGACTACGATGGCTGAAAATAGCTAAGAATTTGGCCCTTTTTTTCCCGTCTTAATCAAGTGACAAAGAACTTTTTGATGAACGCTCTTTTCTTAGCACTTTTTACCCCACTCTGCTGTTTCATTGTGTCTTTAACAATACCAGCTGCTTCCCTTCAAGGATTGGTCTTCTGAAAGTGAAATGCCTCTTATCCTGAAGCATCTCTGGATGGTGTCCATTATTGATTTGGAGATGATGATTGTTGCAGTAGCTGTCCCTGACTCCCTGCACCACTTAGAGCATTTCTCCTTCAAGTTAATAATAGGCAGCAAAAGGCAAGGAGGAACTCAAGGACTGGCTCTGTAACACGATTGTGCATGCCAGGCACACTTAATATAATGCATATCAGGGCAGCTCCCATCCCCTCCTTTTCCCCAGGGCACTGTGGTATATTATTTGATATATACATTTTACCCCTTACAATGGCTCAGGACACATTCAGCAGAGAATTGCATGAATTTTGCAGTTTTGATTGACATGTGACACGGGCTCACGAGGAGGGGAACAATCTTCCTAGCAAAGGATATCACCATCAGAGTTCCCAAAATAGAGACAGTACTGGGACCTCTGGGACCTCCTCGTTCCTTTTATATCCTCAAGCACCAGGGACAGCCTCTGGCCAGTTGGCCGAGTACCTCCAGGCTAAAAATATCCCTTCTTAGCTGGAGCTCTCACTGCACATGCTGCAAGAAAGTGACAGCTGAATTTGTTGATTCTCCATGGGAAATCTCCTTGGCAAGGTCTTGCTCATGGCCGAGGATGCCATGCAATGTTCATCTCTTGGGATGACAGGGAGGGACAGCATGTAGGCAGAGAGCTGCCCACAGCTGGCTTGTGAACGCTTCCAGTTTGACCTTTCACTCCAGCAGCTGAAGCATGGAGGTGGAAAATGAAGAGTAGGAAATGCTCCTTAGGCTATTTAGAAGTGCAAACACAAAATTAATGAATGCCCGTGAGGTCATCTGCAATTCTGCTGTCCCTACAAATGATTTTGCTGCTGACTGGACAAAGAGAGCTTTCAACCAAAGCAACAATACTTCAGTGCAGGAAACCAAGAGTTTCAAGGAGAGACAAAGTGTGGCCTGAGCAGGAAGGACCTTTCTTCTCCCAGGCTTGACAAAACCTCAATGCCATTTCACTGATGTGCACTAACAGGTAGAAATCCCTGTAAATATTTCTTCTTTCTCCTGCCCTAGTGAGGAGGAGAAATCTGAGAGATCTTTCATACGTTAGTTGTTGGGGGGTAATGTGGTGCTGGAGCTAGAAGAAGAGATATGTAGAGTTTAGAGGACTTTGACAGTGTAGGTGCCATCAGCATCAAGTATCAAGCAGTGGATTTACTGGTTTCTGAATCACAATCCCTCTTTACTCTTTTAAGCACAAAGATTCATTGAAAATCCCTGAGTCAATGCTATTTTTTTTTCTATGAAAATTGACATAAATTATGGGGGACAATATCTTCATACTTTTGAAACGATCTCTAGAAATGAATAACTTTATTTCATGTCAAAGTTCCCAAACGAAACATTATATTTTAGCTGTGCCTAAAAGGTGTTGTTAGCTTAGTTTACAAGACCACAGTTTGCACTGGGAGTCCTTTCCCCAGGAACTCTTTTCACTTTTCACTTTCCTTTTTCTTTCCTCTCTTCACTTAATTGCCCTGGTCATCTTCTTTCTTTTATCACACTGGACATCCTGGGAGGCTATTTCACAGAGGCAGAAGAGTGGGAACAGATGCACAAGGTTTGACAGGCAGTTCAGAGCTAGAGTAGAAGTGAGTCCAGATATCCTGGTCTCCCATTCCACTATCGTTGTCTGCAATTTTTCCATCTGTTTAAGATCTGAATCTACACTGGTATAGAAAGGAATGGGTTCGTATTCCCTCCTCCCAAGTAATATCTTGCTTTATGCAAGCACTAGCATGAAATGTGGCAGGAGAGTGGATCAGGGAGCTGCTCTGGCTGAAAATTAATCATTTGCAGCTAATCACATTAGACATATCTTTCAAAACTAATCCATCTGAAACCAGCACTCTCAAAGTGGAGAAATGATGGACAGCCTGAGTGCTGAGGTGAGAGCATGGGACACATTTTTGAGACTTGGATTGATCCCCTGGAGTTAGCCATAGACATCTGAAGACCTCGTGCTTAGAGGAGTGTTTGCAGTATGGGCTAAATTCTTCATGCTAGTTTTGGTCAGGAACGTAGAGGGAAATAACAGGCTGTACTGCAATGTGAAGTAGCTGCTAAAGTCCCTGTGGTCTTGGAGGTACTCAGGGGGTCATTAATGAATGCTTCTTCAGCATGGCCAGAAGAAGGCCACTGGGAGTATTTCCACCTAGCTTCAAACAGCACTGCTGACTGCAGCGCAGTGCAAACACACCCTGAGTCATGCATCTTGCTCTGCCTCTTATTTATCTGCTCAGATCTCATTAGGGCAAATTTGGACTCAGCAGCAGGAAAGCTTTGTCCTTGTTTCTGTTTTTTTTTTTTTGTTTGTTTGTTTTGTTTTGTTTTGTTTTGTTTTAAACTCATGGCCTTTCCCTTGACAAGTCCTAATGGAGGTTTGAATAGAACCAAAGAATCTTATAGGAAATAATAGGTCTGTCTGATGAAGGTTGTCTGTAAGTGCCTGTGTTGAGCTCCAGGAGGGATGTGCTGAGACAGCCTTAGGGCTGTGCACCATGGGAAGGGCCAGGTCCTCAGCAGGGGTGATTTCATGTGCCTCCAAGAGCAAAGGCTCTGCTAATGTCTGTTTGTTGGGCATTTGGTCTAAAGCTGGTAGCGGATTCCCCCCCCGCCCCCCCCCAAAAGAAAACAACAACAACAAAAAACATAATGGTCTCTATCAGAAGGAAAGAATTGATATTACACATCACAGTAATTGTTGCTGCCTCCTAATTAACTTACCTCTCTCCTGCTTCCACTTCTCTGACACCTTCTCCTGCTGTTTATTGAGACTGTCTGCATGCAAGAGAAAAACAAACCTGCCAAAGCCATGCGAGCCCCCTCAGGATTTCCCACTTTGTCAGAAGCTGCCGAGTTGCAGGTGGGAGCGGCGTGCTGGCAGTGGCTGCACGGCTGCTGCGCTCGTCCCCGCTGATGACTTTGAAAGCAACGTCTCCACATGAAAAAGAGACAAATGCAAACCACATGACTGGGGAAGCAGGGGATGTCAGATTGGGAAGCAGAGCTGCCTCCTAAAGCAGTCTGCAGGAGTCTGCTTCTCTGCTCTCCTGCCTCTCCCTCGGACATGCTGCAGCTGGGGTCTGGATTGCGGCCAGGGTCCAGATGCCGCCTGCCCCATTCCTCCACCCCATGTGCCTGGGGGACACGTCCTCCAGCTGACACCCCATCCTCACCAAAGGCTTTTCCAGCACAATGAGGAAATATGAGGATGTGAGTTTTTGTTGTTGTTGTTGTTTGTTTGTTTGATTGTTTTTTTTCCTGGCTCTGATTACGTGCTGCTGTGGGGGTGGCTTTCTCTGCTTGCTTCTCCCCACTGCCAGCCGAATCTCCCCAGGTCACAGCACCAAGGGGATCTGCCTGACCTGAGTGAACAGGTTGAAGTTGTGCCTCTGAGGGACCCCCAGACAGGGAGCCCAGGGCTGACAAATTTAGAGAAAGACATTACTAGAGAGGAAAAGGGCATCATGCTGCCTTCTTGTTTTAAAGATACCTGTATAACCAGAAGGAGGAAGGGACAGGAGGCTGGATGGCATTTTGGGGTCAGTGTGTCACTGCAGAGCCCCCATTAGCAGCATGAGCCTCCCTTACTTGATCATCTTGGATCAAAATGTCTGCTTAAAAGCAGCTGAGACATTCTGAGTTTTTTCATAAGGGATCCTGCTCTTGGGTTTAGCCAGTGTCTAACATCTCTCTTATCTCCTTGGTTGCTCAACAGTGCCTTTATTGGAAAAGCTGGGCAGGGACTGGAAGATCTCGTATCAAACAATACTTCGTGGCAGCACATTAAAAGGGTTAAATTGGTTTTTCAGAAATGGGCACAAAGCTCAGAGCTCAGAGCTCTGACAGGGACGTGAAGAGAATTTTTGGTCACTGAATTATTCTTATTGCTCTTGGATTGCTGAAGAGCCACAATCATAAAACCCAGCAGCGAGTACTGCAGACAGATTTAAGATAAATCCTTTCCTGACCACTGCATTGTTTGCAGGAAAGGGGCCATGCTTTATTTTTATTTTCTAAAGGAACGGAGCAGACAGAGGTGGTGGCTGTTACCTCTCCTCATACAGCTGATTTGGTATCCCCCAAACCACAGGTCACTGTGGTTTCACTTAGATTTGCAATCTCTTTTCTCCAAGGCTTTATCCTAGGTCTTGTACCTTCAGTACAAACATTTTGCATGAAGTGTCTGCGCAGAAGAGAGACTCCAAGCTGTCACTGGCATCCATGGCCATAACAACCTTGGGTGAGCAGCGCAGTAGAGCCAATAGCTAAGCTGCCTCCTCCTTGAACAGCTGCAGGGTTCCAATAACTGTCACTACACCAAATTCCCCTCCAGAGAGTAGACATACATAAATAAGTAAGAGAAAGAAGCTGAAGTCATTTATATTATGTCCAGACTGGCAAGGGAACCCAGATATTGTACAATACGCTGTTAACTGTGGGATTCTATTTTTTGCCATATAATAGTGATTCTCCTCCAGATCACCAGATATCATTAGTTTGATTAATGCTACCACAGCTTGGAATAACTGGCTGGAAAGTTCAAACTGGGGCATTTGTCAGCAGAAGAAGATAAAGCACAGCTCAGACTTCTTTGTTCGCACCTGGGAATAGGCAGCCCAGGGGGCTTGGGCGATGTTGAGTGAGACAACCAAGAAGAGGGATGGGAGACTAGAGCTGGAACCACAGTATGCAGCCTGTCTGATGACATGAGACCAGTGCAGCCAGACTCAAGGCTGGGTTTATTTTGGTACCCAAACGGGAGGCTTTGTTCCTAACAGAGGTTGTCACATTGGCAGGGAGAGCTGAGTCACACAGGCTGCCTCAGCCAGAGCCGTGCCGCTGGATGTGGAGGCGGTGGGGTTATGGGGATTCATCCTCTTTGGATGTTTCAGAAGGAAAAGAAGAAGATGTAGAAGTTACCAATGGTTGGTTTATGAGTGGGATGAAGCTCAGGGAATAAGAATATTGCTTAAGGGCTGAGTATGTGCTCTGCCATGTAGAGGGAATTGGTTTGACCCTTCTTAGCAGAAGAAAGCTGTAAGATGCATTAAAAGTCCCACCAAGACCCCATCGACTGTATAAGAAACCATGTATCTTGGAAAGAAGTAAGATGAGAAAGCAACTATCAGCCCTGCAAAGAGGGACAGGGATAGCACACACTAACCAGTCCCCTGGGTGAGGGCTCTCTGCCACCTCTTGAAGCTCATCAGTGTTACAGCCTAGGAGAAGCTATGTGCTGCCTCCTGGGATATGTGGGCTGAAGCCAGCCCACTAATTGATACAGTCTGTGAGCTCGACATTAGAAGTGCTAATGTGTCTAGACTGCTGCAATCCTCAAGCTCTAAGTAATGGCAGGAGGAGCAGAAGAGTCACTTGGTCATCACAGAGCTCAAGAAAAGGGGGAAAAGGCAGAGGAAGCTGTTTTGTTTCTTTTAGGACATTGGGAAAGTTAAGAAACAACCTGTGGTTATTAGTCCAAAAGGGTGTACAAAAGACAGGTCAAAGGAGGTGATATCAGGGGGTATTTGGGCTCTGGTGAGGGGGTGGGCACTACACAGGCATGTAGAGCATCTGTGCAGATCCCTTTACAACCTCCTTATTAACGTGGGCAGTCCCAGAAATAGGAAACCTAACAGGTCTGCTCTCAGGGTAAGATGCAAGTGACGATAGAGTCAGAATCTGCCTGGGAGCAAAGCCTCAGCTCTAGCAATGTCATCTGTTTAAAGAGAGCAGAATATATAGATTTTCTACATTAAAAACATCCCCATCTGGGCAGGTAGGTCTATTAGGAGGATGGCATTGATCAGGTTTGTTCTCTTTCTTACAAAATAGTGCCATTGCACATAATGAAGAAGAAACAGCTGTTGGTTTCATACAAAGCCAGATAAATATTTCTCCATCAGCGCAATGGAAAGTTTGTAAACTTTCTTTCACATGGGACTTGTGGGCCCTGTGTTCTCCTTGGCCTGAGCAGACCTCCTTATTAACACTGTCAGTAGCCATATGGGACAAGTGGTCCCTAAATACCTGCTGCAGAGCTTAGAGCTCTTCATCAGGTGAGCCTGGTCTGAGCTGACAAATTGAGCTAAGTAACTGTAGCCTGCAGTAACTCACGAATTCAAGGGCTTCTTTGCTTCTCTTGCCAAAATTGTCCTTGGACCTTTTCTTTTTGAGCAGGCAGCAAGCACTTGGCATTTGTTCAGCTGTGACCGGTCAGCTGAGTCATGAGGGCTTTTCCCGTTCTTGTCTGCACCATGGGACCAGCATTTCTGTAAGAACACAATAACGCTTCCAATGTGTGCCAGTACTGCAACATGGATGTGAACTCTGAATTCCTTACCTATTTTCTCCCTTTGCAATCTAGACCTAATTTACAGGCCTTTAGCTACTTCATCACTCAAATGGACTCCAAAAAAAGCTTGACTATTGTTGAAATATAGATGTTTCACAAATGCAAATTCACCCAACTTTTGCTTTGTGTTATTCCCACTTTCCTCTTTACAGGGCTAATTTTAGCAGCTCTGACCTCGGGAACTTTTTCTCAGCTACACGTCAGCAATCTGCACCTAGTCTGTCTTAAAAACACCGTAAGATCTAACCTGTCTTTCATGCCAAGCATCATAAAGTGCATCGATGCTTTCTGTTATTCCTTCTACTAGGCAACCGCATATTGTCTGCATCTATGGCTAGGAAGAGGGAGGGGTGACGTGACAAAAAGCTTGTGAACACTTTCTGCAGGCTGGATGGGAAGTGTAGCAGAGGATTTTGTGCAAGCACCAGAAGTGCAGAACCGTCTGTCTCTGTTTTGGAGACAAAAGTGCAGATCAAAATATTTTTTGTTGGTTTTCGTGGGAAAAAAAAAAAAAAAAAAAAAAAGTATATCTTCTTTAAGTCTCTGCCAACCCTCCAAATCAGGAAACTTTAAGAGACTCCAGAATGAAGCAAAGGAGAGTTTAGAGATGTTTAACAGCTACTGTTAGCAATTGTAAGCTGCCAAAGATTAATATTCCTGCTACCAGACAGGTTGGGTATAATGAAAACACAGGGTAATAAGATAGGAAACTGTTATCTAGTCAGTACAAACTGTTAGCTAAATCAATAAATTACAGACTTGGGAACTTCTGTAGACTGAATTATTGCTGAATTGCTTCTCTGGAGAACCACCTCCAATTTTAAAGTTCATTTACTTTTACTAGATATTGGGAAGGAGCCTACAATGAGAAGGACACTACTTCATATAAAACAGGGGGAAGTTAAAAGAGAGAAAAAGCCTTGGGGGCAGTGGAAGTGCTGAGCAGTTTCCACCTTTCTTACACTGTGCAATCTCCAGTGTGAGTGCAAAAGTCACGACTTGCAGAAGTGATTTCTGGTTTGGGGATGCTAACAGGAAATACTCCATGAGATCTTGTTTTCAGAACACACTGCATAAAGCTTCTGAAAATTAGGCTCCCATAAGAAGTGTCACAGTGAACATCCACTGTCACCAGTCATGTCCGTGACCTCAGCCTTGCTGTTGTCAGTAAGCATGAGAGCACTTCAAATTCCCCACCTGCTTTCCAGACAGAGAATTATACAGCTCGTGAAAAGAGCTGTAGTGAAAGAAATTGTTCTTTGCTGCCAACTTGATTTTAATTACACAACGTGTCATAACCTATAGAAAATGTATTTAGATTTAAAAATAATGGTGTGGGGGAGCGTGGCAGAGGGATGATGCTTGAGCTTACTAAGGGACAAAAGAAAGTTTCTTCAAGTGATGAACAGATGTGAAAATGGCACACAGTAATACACAGAGACTCTTGGAACAAAGGGATCATTCAGATGAAGAATATTCTGTTGCTGCAGTATCTTATTCCTGTAAGCCTTTTGTGAAGCTTTGATTACAGATTAATACAATACCAAAGAAACCTTCATTGCTTGTGGTCTGGATGTAAGATTAAGTGACCTGCTCAGAGTCATGGCAAGTCTCTGGCCAAGAAAGGAGATGACCCCACATTTCCTGATTCTCTGTGATTTCCCATATTTACAAGTAATGGCTTTTGGCTTCATCTCAGCCAGAGGGCTGTAAAAGGAAGGATGAGTGGAAGGACGCCCAGGAGAAGGAAGGATTTACACCCAGCTGGAGTGGGGTGGGAGAATGCAAATGGGAAATGTGCAACCTCCTACCCTCTAGGTGTCCCAGTAAAATCTCTTCCTTGTGTGAGCAGACCAGATCACAGCTTACACAGATGAAGTTTGTGCATGACTGAAAATCCCTTCATGTCTGCTTAAAAAAAGCAGGGAGAAATTTCTGCTGGTGATGGTGACATGCCACCCTGAACACCATCACTCCAGAATACAACCTTAAGATTAGTAAAATTGTTATCCTAATTGTAATTTTTTATGAAAGCCTTATGTTTACTAGACATTGAGGAGGTATGGCCACCTACTTGATATCCCCATATCCTCTTCCCTACATGTCTGTCCACTCCAGGCCAGGTAGGAGAGGGCACACAGGGACTGGAGGCTGACCTGGTAAAGCTGTTCCTTGTTCTTGCATCAAGAGACATCTTGTAAAAATTACACACTTGTCTTTCTGGTTGTGTCAAAATAATTGTGTGAACCCAGGTTGGAGGACAAGCCCCACAAATGTGAGTGATGTTTGAAGCTGGTTCTGACCTCTCGAGCCAGCTACCTCCAGATGTCGGGAGCGACTGGCTTTGTTTTATGTGGCAGATACGAGGCAACTACAAGCTGGTGTAATTGCAAATTTCCATATGGCAAAGCTCCTTGCTTGAAAGGGCATCAAAAGAAAAAGATAAAAATTCAGAACCATGTGGAAGAAAAGGGAAACGTCAACTTGGAGCAGATCTGGCTCCAGGGAAGCAGCTGGGCTGAGCCCCAGTCCTGCATGGGCTGAGTATTTCATCCCAGATCTCTTCACCTCGCAGCCAGCTGCCTACCACCCCCAGTGCTCTCCAAATGGCTCTGTTTGTTTGCTATCATCCACACACCTTTTTGTATGTGTTATTTTGGTGGTTGTTTTGCTCTTTTTCAGCATTGTGTGTCAGTTTTCTGCTCTGGGCTGAGGAGCATCTTGATGCAAATGTGAAGCCAGAAGTTTTGACGCATCGTGAATGCTGATTGAATCTATATGAAGAAAGAAATGTGAAACAAAAGAGCTTCATCACACAACAAAATTAACTTTCCATCCCTCTCTAATAACTGAGCTTTCTCTCTAGGAGTATGAGTCACTAAGCACATCAGAATGGCCACCAAATGTCCAGCTGACAGAGAACGTTTTCTCAAGAAGTGGCTGAGGGTGGATGCTAATGAAGCAATAACAAGGAGGCAGATGTGGTGACAATCTCCCAGCCTCCAGAGATCCTAAGCCCTGTGAGGTACAGGCCCTTGCCTGCCTGTGACCTGCCACCTAACTCCCAGAGATGCCCAATCCATGCTGTTGCTGACTCACACAGAAGCAGAAAACAAGTCCCCACAGAGCCCCAGACCAACGTCCTCATTCATGCTGGTTCCCCATCAATGCAGTCCCATTAGTTGGCCGAATATTGTCACGGCCCTCATGACAACTATACGGGGTTTTCCTGTAGGCTGTGGAGGGAACCAGAGGAAGGTTGCTCTGGCCATGGGTCTCCCTGCCCCCTTATTTTGGGAACCCCTCCCATTGGCAGGTAGCCATGCCTCGGCTCCTTTACAGAGCTGCCGCATCTCAGAAATGTGTATGAGAGCCTGAGGGGAGATGGGGAGCTCTGTAAATCCTCCAGTCCAGGCTGTTGCTGTTGATCAGTGGCGGTGTGTGTTGTGTGTCTCGATATCAGTGTGATGAATGTTGTGCTGGCTTCGGCATTGTGTGTGCCTGTGGACCGAATATTGTCTGCTGGAAAGTAAATAACAGCAGATGAGCAAATGGGGCTGTGAAGGCATTTCAGTGTCCATAATGTTTCCATCCACAAAATGCAGTAGTTATGCATCATTTTAACGGTGGGAATAGATAAGCAGTCAGCTATCCGTATCTGAGAAATCAAAAAGGAAAGCAACATTAGAGGAAATAGATAGGCAGTGGGTGTTCAAGGGCAATGAGTCATCCCTGCCACAAATAAGGCTCAGAATGAGGAATACTAATAATTAGGCAACATATTTCAAAAGTTCTGTTCTTTCCTCCTTTCCCAAATTATCTTTTATGCCCTGGGGATATTTCGGAATGACAATGCCTGCATTAGGAGGCAGACGTGAGGAAAATCCGCTGTGGGAAGAAATGACCAAATAGTAGAGAAAAATGAAGTTAAGCTGTAAAACTTTTTTCTTCTTCTTCTTTTTTTTCTTTTTTTTTTTCCCTGAAACTCAGGTGGTTCCCACAGAGGAAACTGGCATGATGCAGGTCAACTAACAGAATAAACATACTCGATGGAAGGGCAAAACCTGTGACCACTGACTTCAGCACTTACAGGAGACATTACCAGCTCCCATTTTTTCCTGTTCTCCATGATACTCATTGCCTTGAACTTGCTCTGCTCTGGTGCCATTCAGTGGAAGAAATGAGTGCCTCTCTCCCCCTGGGTAGTGGGTGAAGCCAGGTGGAAAGCGTCTCTCCCATTTCAGTACGGCCTTTCCCAGTGTTAGGACCCTCAGACCTCATGTCTTCTGTTTTGCTGGAGCTGCCTGGGGTGGGAAGCAGGGTTTGGAACCCAAATCATGCTATGTGTAACCCTAGCCAAAATCTTGCACTGTCTGGAGTTGAAATTCCAAAGAGCAGATCTGGATAAAGAATGTGAATTCAACTTCTAATCCCAGTGTCCCAGCTTCCCAGAGGTTGGAAGCAGTATAAATGACAGGCTTTGTCTTCTCTTATGAAGATTTCTAGGGAAGAAATCTGAACCATCAACGTCTCTGACCATGACACAGTTAACAAATAGTCCTAAAAGCTCTGAATCACAGACAGATGTCTGGGCCTGTGCTGGGTAGAGCCTAATCCCTTTTTGCACTGGAATAAACCTTAAACCAGCAAACACAAGTTCTAGTGAAACTGCAGAGCTTCAGTATCATCCCTGTTTGTTTCCCTCCTTCCCTGGGCTGCAGAGCTCTGATTGCAGCAGCCGGCCTTCAAACACTGACAAATGTCATTGCTGACACTGCTATGGTGGGTGCACACCATCATTATAATCTGTATGCATTTAGCCATCCCAGCATGATAAGAGAATGATTAGGAGAATAGTTAGAGAGTAAATTAAAAACTCCCAGCAGTTTTCTGTGTGAAGCTACTAACTTACAGGCATATTTTTTTCACAGCATTACTGAAAAATGCCATTAGTTATACCTGTGACTACATGTTAGATTTAAACCCCTGGTGAGAATTTTTATTAACATACAAATATGTTAGGGTTCTTATGCTGCTTAAAATGTAATTAACCATCTTCTGAAGATTAAGGGTACATAATCATAAAAGAACTGCACTCTTGTGCATTTAATTCTTCTAATCTGCTTTATGTTGATGTTAGTGTGGAAGAATAATTACTAGTTTGCCTTAATAGTTTGGGTCTGTGCTGTAGGAAGAAATGATTATTGGACGTATTTCTAAACTTCAGATTTGGTGGTGCTGCGTTGATGGAGGATGATAAGGTGAAGAGTGAAAGTAGGAAAACTTGCTGCTTTTATTCTGCTGCTGTTGCAAATGCCTGACAGTGGCAAAGCTGGGTTTCAGTTTCATTCAGCAGACAAAACAGAGAAAGGGACAGGCACACCCAGTGCACACCCACTGAGTGACAAAGGTAAGAGCAATAAACTTTAAGTCATCTCTTTAAGCATTAATTTAAACACATAGTGTGTCAGCGAAGCCATGCGGGCATCCAGCATGATTTTTCGAGAAGCTTTAGAAGCTGAGCAGCCATCAAAAGCAAAAGAGGAAGACTTTGATTTGCTGAGCTGTGGTATGGGAGATGAGCTTGTGAAATGCATTACAAAAAACAAATCAATGATTTTATGTTTTCTTTAAAACATACTATTGGAGTACTTCATCCTCCTGGACTGTCACAGTCCTCAAGCAATGGCCATCAGGTTCAACTGAAAAGAGGTTAAAACCTTCAGGGATGCAGACTACTCTCTTTAGGGGTATTTCCTTCTGAGCAACATGATCAATAAAACCATTAGGTAATTCAGATGGCTTCATAGAAATCATCTTTTTTTTCCTCTCCCTCTCTTTTAGCATGACTTCTTGAGAACTAAGAAGAGGTAAAGGAAGAACAGTGAATACTGTGGGTTGAAGACATCTGCAAATGGTCACGACTGCATGAATTCACGGTGATTTTGTGCAGTGCCTGCAGCCGGTTCCCAGGGGAGTCTGTGGGGCAGGAACTCCTATGGCAAACCTGAGCAGAAGAGCCCAGAACACTCCTGGTCCTGTGGAGGGGGTGGAGACAGGCTGGTGCTCCATGAAAACCACCAGAGCTTGCTTTAAGTGCACGGGAGCTCTGAAAGGTGCTGGAGGAAAAACAGCCTCCAACACCAATTTTAGTAATTGGGATGTAATTGGAAAATAATTCATTTTTTTTTTCTTTTTTTCTTTTTTTTTTTTCTTTTTTCTTTTTTCTTTTCTTCTATTCTATGATTCATTAATTTTAGTGGGGACTCTTAGTATGCAGTTCTCTGCGGGGCCACAGCACTTTGTGGCAGATGGCTGTGTCCATTAGGGACCCCATTCTAGGGGATAGTGGTGACCACAGTGGTACACAGCCTGAGAAGGGCTCCTCGGTTGCTTTGTGCTTGTTTTCATTATTTCTAAATGAATGCACAGGCTTTATTGAAAATCACTTGTTTTCATTACAGCTTCCTTTTGAGGCATGCGTGGCAGGCAGCATGGGGGTTGCTCTGGGCCTTCCACCACACTGAGCTCCTGAGGCAAAGTTGCTGGCTGTAACTCCCTGTGATGGAGGCTGCCTCCACACTCCTTGTAGCCACCTGTGCTGAGGGCCCAGTGTACATGTCATCTGGGAAAGCCTCTCCATGGGGAGCACACCCCGCTTGTCCCCTTCCCCTCTGGTGGGGAGGCCACACCAGCTGCTGCTGTGGCAGCAAGATACTCTTGCTCCTCAAGTGAGGACATGAGAGAGGACATCACAGATGTCCCCCTGGGGTATCCACCCAGCCCTAAGACTGGGATGCTGCACAAAGAACATTGCATGTCTTGTCTTCGCATGGCTGTCCTTTGCAAACACATGGGAAAACACCAAAGGTTGTTAAAAGTACAAATGGTGTTTTGGATACACCTGACATTTTGTCATGGGTTGATATTCCCCAGTGTCTGCTTTCCAGTAGAGCTGGGTGGGGACTGCATCTGTCTCTGTTTTGGCAGGTCCCAGCAGCACCAACGTGGGGCTGAAGGACACTCAGGGCAGAGCACACTGCAGCCTGGTGCCCGTCATTGCTTGACTCAAGGCTTTTCAGAGAGGCATAAATAGGTTAAGTCTTAAAATCCTACTGAAAATGCTCAAGAGTTGAGTGCTCAATTCTCTTAGGATTTTTTGGGCAGGTTGAATATATATATCAAAGCCGATGAAAAGGACACCAGACTCCCATCCCCAGCTCTATTTAAGGACTGTTAGTGCAAATAACCTTGGATAAAGTGAAGTTGAGAACCTGATTAATTCTGCTTGCCATTCAAGCTTACATTAAATAAGACATGAAACTCCAGACAGAAAGCCAGCCATTCGTCTGTTCTAACAGTCTGCTGTCAACACAGGACAATAAAATATGAATATTTTAGATTCATAATGCAGACAAATAGGAAATAGGAGCTGTATTGTGCTTCACATGCATGGCTAGTTCAGTAATGCTAATGTGATTATCTCATTGAACTTTTGTGCCATCGCTTAAGGGTAGCTTTGTCTTGCTTAGCTGGGATGTTACATATTTGTTTCTTCCATGTACAGCTCTATGGTCTTTTTTAAGCTTGTAGAAATGGGGAACTCTGATTTTCCTCCTCTGTCACAAGGTAACATCCTTCCTTGGCATTGCTTGGCAGCCGCACATCTTGAGTGAAATTTCTACAGGTTTCCCCCAAAATACTGAAATGCCTGCTGCTTGGTTTCCAGCCAGAAGCATGGGAAAACAACATGAGTATTTAAAACATGAATTATAGTGACGGTTCATTCTCTGTAGTGGAAAGATGTGGAGGATAATCAAAACACTAAATATTCAAGTTCAATTCTCTCACCAAGCAGTTAAGAAAATGTTTTCAAGGTCAGTCATGGTTCAGCCTGGATCGGCTGCCAATTGGTTATTCATCTGTGGGATCCATTCACCTGGGCAACCTGGCTCTGCTAGCCCTGCCAAATCGCCGATAGCGTGTATCCAACGCAGGGTGGCAAAAAAAGGTGGGTGAACTTGACTCTGAAGAGAATGTGTTGCCAAACTGGCCCCAAAACTTTAACGTGAGAACTCAGATCCCCTGTTTATATCTATTTCCTTTTATCTTCTCTGTGCTATGTTTCCTTCTTATTTCCTTTTATAAAGTTATCACCTTGAGTGGGCAAGGACAATATGAAGACTGGTTCTGATGGATGCCAGACTGAGCCTGGAAGAGTTTCACAGCTGTATTATACCTTTACTTCACTCACTCATCACTGATGTCCCTGCATTTACAGGAGTACTGGGCAGGACTTATGAATTGGTCCTGGCTTGGCCAGCTTTATAGGGTTTATGTGGCAATGTCTTGGTAGTGTGGGACTGCAGGGTTGGCCTATGTGAGAAGAGACCAGGAGCTGCCCCATTTTGGGTGAGAGACAGTTCCAACCAACTCTAAAAGCAACCATCACTGGCCAAAGCTGAGCCCATCAGTGATGCTGGTAACACCTCTGTGATAACATACTTAACAGAGGGCAAAATATGCCCTGCAGCAGCTGAGAGACAGAGGAATGAGGAAACATGAGAGAAAACTCTGCAGACAACAAACTAAGAGAAGAAGAAAGGGGAAGAAATGTTCCAGGCACTGGAGCAGAGGACCATGGAGACAACCACGCTGCTCCCCTGCAGCCCATGTAGGACTCCATGCCACAGCAGGTGGATATGTCCTGAAGGAAGCTGCTGCCCATGGAGAGCCAGTACAGGAGCAGCATCCTGGCAGGAGCTGTGGGCCATGAAGAGACCATGCTGGAGCAGTCTGTTCCTCATGGACAGTGCCCTGCAGGTGGGACCCGTGCTGGAGCCATTCTTGAAGAAGAGCCCATGGGAAGGACCCATGATGGAGCAGTTCTTGAAGGATTGTATCCTGTGGGAGGGACCCTATGGTAGAGCAGGGAAAGAGTGTGAGGAGGAAGGAGCAGCAGAGGTGAACTGCTGTGAACTTACAAACTCAAAACTCAAACAACCATTTACAATTTTGTAATAAAATGTAACCATAAACCTTGTAAGGAAGACAGAAAAAAAAAAAAAAAAAAAAACTTTTATTATTATTATTATTATTATTTTTCTCAGGGATTTAGCACAGGTAAAAAGGTAAGAAGAATGGACACAGACTCCTTTTGGTAGAATTTGTATAATAACAGCTCATTTCCCTCCCACGCAGGGATTAAAAAACAAGCTGCACAGTTCTGTACATAAGTGAGCCCAAAGCTGTGCTAGATGCTCCACAAGCAAAGAAAGATTCAGACTATGTTAAAGAGTCTTAAGAAGTATTTGGCAGCTTGTTGGGAGGAGGGATAAGATGTAGAACAGATGTTGTGAAGATCCCTCTGGTCTTAACATCTGCTCCATAGTTCCTGCAACTGGGAGGGTCTGGATTTGATGACCAGTTTCACATTCCTAAAGTGGCCATAATCTCTGCCCTGAAGCACTCTGAGCCAAAGCGAGGGGTGAGTAAATGTGGATGTACATTGACTTTTGACAAACTTCCTGAAGTCAGTGGGACTTCGACACATGATGGGAGATAATCAGGTGCTTAACTGGTTTCCTCATTAGTGACGAATTTGTCCTTTACATCAGAGGACACAACACAACCACTGAGAGCAATGCAAATTCCTCATGTTAAATTGGCCTCTGTGGAGCTCTGGATGTGAGTGTGTTCGGAAGGAAGAAGGTTGTTCTTTTTGTTTGTTTGTTTTCTGTTCCTTTGATTTTTTTTATTGTTTTCCCCTCCACTTTGTATAGCATCTTCATATTTTATTCATTTTTATTATTATTATTTCATTTTCTTTTTCACAGTATTTTTGCATTAGTATCTTTAAAACCATTGCGTTCTTTACTTCTAAAGATTGACCCCAACTCTACGAAATGTAAAATGCTGTATCTTAGATTCCTAATAAAGTCAGACATGGAGAGGGACTAAATGTAACAAAATGCATCACTTTCTCATCAACCCCACCTCTGACTGGTTCTCCTAGCCAGTCATCCAGTTTAACCTTTAAAAATACAGCTATAATTTTGGAGATATCTGAAACTCTCTACATATCAAAAGTAAACAATCTCTGCACGATGAAGCCTGAATGCATAGCAACACTTTTCCTAAAGGGGCCATAACTGTCATGGATACCCCAAGTCCAAATACGTGCATAAAATTGAGTCTAACATTTCTGAGATGCATCAGACAATCTCTCTGTACCCAGACCAACTGCACATTAAATGAACAAGAGGTCCAAATCTTTCCAGAAAGGGCAGTGTCATTGCTTATGGCTTATACTCATGCAGCAGTCAGTGAAATTTCTGGGAGCTACCACACCAACCACCCGCAAGAAACCTAGAGACCTTGGCCAAACACATAAAAGCCAAGAACTCAGCTTAGATGGAAGATAGGACCCTTCCAGCAAAACCTACTTGGCCCAAATGGGAGCCCAACATTTCCAGATGCGTCTATGCAGTGGTTTGGTATATCTGAATCAAGAAAGGGCTTAAGACCGAGATGATATTGTCAAGGTAGAAAAACTGCAGGGGATCTCTCTCTCTTCCCCTAGCTTAAGCTGGAAGATTGCTAGAGGAAATCCAGTAGGCTTGGGTTTCTGTGTGGAAGTGGCATTCCTGCATGCTTTTGAGGTTCCAAAATATTGAATGTATCTATTTTCTCTCTCTTCTCTGACTCCTTGACATCAGGAAAGACATCAAAACCTACACAGGCTAGAAGCATACAGGCACCTCAGTATCGCCTCTGTCACATATGGCTGCTTCCTAGTGTAGGCAGCTAGATCCTGCATGTGAGGGGGGGGTCACTACATCATTTTCCGATGGAAAGTTGTGTTGCTGGATGATTTATGCCAGAAACAATGCCAATCTGTGCAAACGTGCAGCTTAGCTTGGATGTCACAGGATGTGGGTGGTTATTGGCAGCGCAGGTTGACACAGAGTCCTGGTGTCGCTGTACATCAGAGGATTATTGCCTTTATCTGACAGCCCAAGGAAACAATGGTTAGGATCAGATGGTGCCAACCAATGACTTGTCACAGACCAGCTTTACAGTTATTAAAGATGTCATTTTTTCTTTGCAAACAGCATGTTAAAAATCACCTGTAGGCTAGCTCCTCTGGTACTGTAATACAGGGAATAATTAGGAGCGAGGAATGAAGCAGATACATCTGATGAGACAACAGCTGGATTAATAGATCCCTGTATTGGGGCGCATTTTTGAACAGCCAGGAATTGCCTGCTAGGACTGGTGGCCTCAGCGCTGTGTTTGCCTTCATTACAAATAAAGCTGGCAGTTTGTGGTGTGCAGCATGCTAGATTTACAACACCTGATTTCTCCTTTGCTTTCTAACTGGAAAATCAAATCATGCCCCAAACCCTGGCTGTAGCCACTGCAAAGGGTAAATATACAATGGCCTTTCCAGCAGTATCCCTTTCTAAAGTGAAACAGCCCAAACTATTTCATTTAAGTCTCAGTGAAGACAGTGACCCTTATGGGTTTGGTAGGATGACTGGAACTCAGGGTATTTTCTCCAACAATACCTCTTTTTGTAGCAAGAAACTGGAAAGTACAGGAGCGCAGAAAACAGTCATTTCTCAGTTTAAATGCTGTATTTTACAGCAGCCTACAGGAATGTTTTGATCCTGACACAACACTTAACTGACCTGAAACAGAAGCAGCTGTTTCTCTACTGTCTGAGTGCCTCAGCCTAGCAAAATGCAAGAGTGTGAAGTGAAGGTCTCTGCTGAGATATGTATAATTACAGATTTTGTGCATGTTAGGCACTCTCTATTTTCCACCATTCAATAGGCCTTGTCTGCATCGCAAAGTGGTATGGAAAATTACCAACATAAAAATGCATCTGCTGTGGCAGAGCTGGAGGTCTGTGGCACAGGCAAGCGTGGTCCCCCTCTACTCCTGCCAGTAAGGTCAGTGGTAACCCAAATACCCAAATGATGTTGGTATCCCAAAATAGATGACCAAAGACCTCTCTGAGCTACTCTGACATGGAGGAGGCAGACTCAGGACAGGATCAAGATGTACTGCCCAGGGTAACAGCTGGGAGAAAGCAGGAGTGGCTGTCCCCTCACATCTTCCTTCCCACTCCTCCAAACCAGCATCTGCGTCTTCCCTAAGATGAGAGATGTTTGCAGCCAGGTAGTAAACAGAAAATGGGCTAGGTATTTGGGGTCTTCCTCAATGCGTCACAGCTTTCTGGTTGAGCTGAACCAAAGCAAACAACAACAAAAACAGACCCAGTGGACTGCCGGATTTTTATTGCGCTGCTCACCAATCAAAACTGTCAATGCTGACAGGTGAAAACAGAAAATAAATCCAATTGGCATAGCTTGAGGCTGTTAACATTGGCCTGAACCATTTGAGATTGGCATCCTAAAAGCTTTTCTTCGTACCGATTCCTAATAGCTAATGTACCACAGGCACTCCCTCCCTGTTCACCTCGATGTGCATCTGGCTGACTTTCTACTTCCCTGTGTCCTCTGCACAGCAAAGAGAAAAGAAACTAAACAAGGGCACATCGTCCACCAGCACATGCAAACAGGGGAGCTGGGAGAGAAGTCAGCTGGAAATCAGTCTGCCTCCTGTAACCAGAGTGGAACAGCAAGGAAGGGAGTCATGAGACACCGTGATTTATATACAATATTTGTCACAGAAACCATCACCTTTTATTAGCACACACACACACACACACATCCA
This sequence comes from Oxyura jamaicensis, assembly GCF_011077185.1. Taxonomy (NCBI): domain Eukaryota; kingdom Metazoa; phylum Chordata; class Aves; order Anseriformes; family Anatidae; genus Oxyura; species Oxyura jamaicensis. Next base: position 46,539,368 of record NC_048897.1, on the reverse strand, counting down.
CAGCGTATGTGTTAACTTACTTGTTCTCTGGCTGCTCAAGCATGCTTACAGCCATCCCTCTTGGTTGAGGTAGTGCACATCAGTTACTTTTGCCCTTTGTACGATCCCGCGTCAAGGAGAAAGTAAAGCAATCTTGAATTTTTGCCATAAAATCTCGCGTGCACTCTTAATAGGACATTGCACTGATGCCATGTTCCATTTCCAGGGCCCTCTGCTCACAGTTGTTAGAACGATTACACAGCCCTTTTTTATTTATTTATTTTTTTCCCTACCAAAGAACTGCATAGAGAGCTCGAACTGTATTCCAGCTGGGAACGTGCAATTAATCATCACAGGAGACTAAAGACCGCTTCCATATGCCTTCTGATGCATGGCACGTTTACAGGTGTTTTTGCCTTGGATCCACATACCTCCTGTCTGATGCTGAGAGGGGAAGAGAAAGCTCAGCCTGATGTTCACCCTGCAAACTTGTGAACAGTTTGTCAGTGATGGAGGTAACCAAACTAGTCTGTGCTCTGAAATCCCTCACCAGGTCTTGCTATCTGCTAAACAAAGAAAATATGCAGCTTCTTTATTAAAATAAATGAATAATAATAGAATAATAAATATCAGTGATTAAAATCCTCAGTATCACAGCCCCATCTAATGGACTGGTGGAAAGATATTCAAAGGACCTATAAAAAAGACTCTGTCTATGCATTCTCTTGCAAAATAAGTTAGCGTGATAAACAGGACCCTGTGGCATATTAAACTCTTAATTATGGGCACAGGAGGCATTTTCTCTGAAAATTAAAAAGGTTGCAAAATGGCTGCAGCCTCTGGGAGGCAATTCTTAGAAGCGAAATACAGCTCGGTGTTAGTGACTCCTTTATCTCCTGCCTTCAGTATCCTCTTGGCATGGATTAGCCTAGAGGGGGGAGCCTCCATATTTCTTCATCATGTTATCGATGCCAATGACTCTGGAACGCCATAATCCTACAGAGCAGCACAGGCCCAAGGGAAAACACAAGCAAATCACTGAGAGAAGAGAGATATCAGTTAATCCAGGCTTCATTTTCTATTGTGCATCTGAGTCTTTTTTTTTTTTTTAATTTAGGAAAAAATGGCAGGCAATGTGTGGCTTGCAGAGAAATGGCTTGGCCTGCACTGTGTCAGTAACACATCCACGTCAGCCTGCCTGAAACACTGCCGTGCTGGCACCATCGTGATCTTAAGAATGGCTACCCAACTTTCATGTCTCACATCTGAAAACCTGTGGATTAGGCTGCACAATGCACAGCTGTGTACAGCAGGATGCTGGAAGGAGGGGTGCCACAAGGTTTACACCCTGATCCGGAGCTTCTGGAGGGAAGAAGAGGGGCCTTTTTAATTGCCGTGGTTGATCTATAAACTAACTACTGGTTTCTAGACATCTGCAAAGGTATTTTGGATCCCAATAGTTTTTTGTTTGATTGATTATATATATATATGTATATGGTGTGTGTGATACTAGGTAGCTGGGAATATTTTGTGCCTCTTTTTCAGAGCTGTTCTTTACTCCTCCTGCAGTGTCAACCAAAAAAGTACGCCTTGCCAGATGACTCAGCCCCCTGAGCTCCCATCACACTCACAAGTGCTAATTAGGCACCATGCTCCTGAAAACAGGAAGAATTAGGCAGCAAAAGACCTTTATAGGTGTTGTCATCCTGAGAGCCCACTTTTGTTCTCTTTTGAAGGTTTCCCAGCACTTTACTCAGCTCATTAAGGAAAAAGCTCAAGCTCTATCATTTCCCTTGTGAGACTGAGTGCCCAGACACAAACAAGGCCTTTTTGCACTTGAATCAATAAATCACTGCTCTGTATTTTACAGGATTTCTGAGCTGGGCAACTGACTGTAATATTTACTTGAAGGCCTGCTGTGGACTTTGGTAAGAGGAAACAAGCTCGTGCAAGCCCCTCAAACCTTACTGGGGAACCAACTCTACCAGAGCAGCATCATTTGATCTCCCTAAACTAAGAGACCCTCAAAGAAATCCTTGCTCATTGCAGGATCATTTTGGGGGGGGCATCACTCCAGACAGAGCAAATGCTGAGTGTGTTCTCTACGAAAAGCTGACCATTGCTGCCTGCCTTGCCTTGGGCTGGGAGAATGGCACACAAGTATTTATCTTTTGGAGGCACAGCAATCTGAAAGCCACAAAAGCTGACCAAGTGCCAAATTCCCACTTGAATGGCGTCAGCTTCCTTTTGGGATCTGCACACAATGTTCGAGGAAACACTTTGGGATTAATTAGGGAAATGTTTCTGCTTGGGTTAATGGCTTTGCTGGAGAGTGACTTTTCTGGTAGGGACAGATTCACCCACACAGGCTGTGTGGTCACAGTGATGGGGTGTGCATGTCCAGCCCCACCAGTGACCAAGCTTTATGTCCCCTCCTCCAGAGCCACCATGAAACAGGAGCAGAAAAGGCAGGTGTATGAGACCATTCCCATTTGCTGTGCATCGCCATCTCTCCTAATTGCTAGCACAGTCCCAGCTAATTAGAAGGTCATTAGGGAGGAAAAGGCTGAAACAATCAGGATTTCTGCATAGTTTGAGCCCCAACTCCAGTCCCTGCCTGCAGCAGCCAGCGCTTGCCCCGCTCTGCAGCGCTCATCAGAAAACAGGGGCATCTAGTGGCAGTGCCTGAAATTTCAATGGACTTCATTCCCTGGAAAATTTGCCTTTTTCCTCTCTTGGCACTAGAAATAAAAATATTTTATTCCATAACGTTACCCGAAGGGGGAGGGAGAGGGACAAGTCCTTCACACTCTCAGAGCAGTGTTTCTGACCCAGCTGTGATGCTCTGCAGCTGTGCAACCAGATTAAAGGAAGCTGCTGCTGGTTTTGGAGAGCCATGTGCTGTATCCACACTACCCGTGATCAAAAAGCAGTCCTTGTATACAGCACTTTTCAACCTATTCACATTCTAGGACTTGTAAATATGGCTATCGAGTACTAATTGCCCCTGGCAGTGGCAGCTTTCAGACCCTGTTCCTCAGTTAGGTTCCTTTCAGCATCACCAGCTTCATGTGATCTGAATTTCCCTGCTTCCTACTGTATGGACAGAGCTGGCATATTGTGAAGGGACTACCACATAGGTGAGTCCCATGTTTTCCTATTTAACAGCTAAACGGGGAACAGGCCAGACTCCTGGGCTGTCAGGCAACTAGCAAATGCAAAATTAATTTATTTATTAAGCCAAAGGAATAAGGGAGAAAGCACAAAGCAAAAAATTGAGTGCTGAATGCTAATAGGACTGTTGCTGTTATGCAATTCTCTACAGAAAATCAAAGACAAATGATAATACTAGAAAGGCACATTATTATTTTATAGACTTAGTCCTGAAGTGAGAGGAGAGAGAAAAACATTCACAGCTGCTTTTCTGTTTTCTGGCCACTTTGACGTGCCTACAGGATAAACAATTTTGAGATGTCTGTACGTGCTCTCTGTGTCCAGGTAAGCTTGGAAGCCTGCATTGACCAGACAAATTATTTCCTCACATATATGCATAATACGTATAAATATTATTTATTTTGATAAATTCAGCAGGTTTGCACTCAGCTAGAAAGGGGAGGTCTGCCACTCCAGTGAATACAGCCAAGCTTGGTACACACGAGCACACCCCAACCCACCAGGCAGTGGGACCGTGGCAGGAGGGAGCATGGTGACAAGAGACCCAGGAAGGTGGGAAAATGTCAGCAAGGAGCATGTTTGGCTGTGGGCTGCTGGCAGAGGGTTAGAACTAGCAGAGGTGTGTCACTAGGATCTAGAGATCCACTCCTTTCCCTGCCCTGCAAGAAATAGGTTTACAGAGGTGATACATATTTGAAAACTTTGGTTATCTGCTGTCTTGTGAATTTCAAGGAGAAGCCGGCTTGCTCTGTTCCCCTCCCTGTGAGAGAAGAAGCTACAAAATGTTGCTGAGAGCCCAGCAAGGGTTTAACTCACTGGGGTAGGTGGCATGGGCAGTGCTACCTTCCTGGAAAGCCACGAAAGCTGCTGAGGTGACACCAGGGACTTGATGCCGGGCATGCAAGTGCACCTTGCTGGGAGAAAGTACTTGGTAATTGGGTCTGTCTCCATCGGCTGCTCTGAGATCACCTTCACCTCTGCAGATGTTGATGCAATGCAATTGGAGGGAATAAGTTAAGGAACTAAAATTTCAGTGTCAAATAGTAGCAAATATTCCTGATTGGTAGGGGTTGCTTCTTCCCTTTTCCTTCTGAACAGCAGTGAGCACATTGTGATCCTATTAGATGCATAAGCACTTTCTGCAATGCCTCAAAACTGTAAAGAAAATTTAATAATCCAGGAAGTGTTGTCTTTACTGTAGAGACCTTTAAAAAAAAGGAGAGGCTGATGGAGGCAGGCGATGGGCAGAGTCCCATGCCCTGTGTTCAGCCCCATCCTGCTCCTGTGTGGACAGGATAGCTGCTCTCCCCACTCCCCTCTCGAGCTCAGCCAGGAACCTGATACATGAGAACAGCAGCGAGCTGCCACAGGTCACTCACACTTTTCTCCTGGCTATCACCCACCAGTGTGCTCCATCACATAGGTGACAACTATGCCGTGTGTTAAACTGCAGGAACCCACTTGCATGCCTGAGCTGCAGCAATATGCTGACACTTTAAATGTTTTGATCTATTACTTATCCTCTGGCTAAACAGAAAGGTCTTTTTTACCCACTTTTAATTTCTTTTCCATGCTGCTGATAGTGCTTGGTATCTGCCATGTTGATGAACGACACTGCATGAGCCCTCGTAGGAGCCAGCAGTTCTTTTGAGAGCCACTTTCATGGCAATCCAATTCACCAGCACCTGCCTTGCTTTCTGCCGCAGGAGCTGCAGGCACTCTGCGCTGGTTCCTCATTGATCACTGCAGACACCAGGGGAAAAAAAAAAAAAAAAAAAAAAAAAAAAAGGCAAAAACCTCTTCCCACTGGATTTAGTCAGGAGCTGCCATGTACTTTGGCGGGTGCAAGACCAAGCCTGGAGCAGGGCAGCTTGTACTCAGTTCTGAGGCTCCTCCGTTTGTTGCACTTTTCCAGCTGTTTTGGAGACGCAGCCAAGGCTACAGTGATGGACGATCTATCAGGGTCATTGCCCACTTTCCTCCTAGGCATCTGCCAGTGTGATGGAAGAGGCAATGACTGCGTGAGAACCTGTATGAAGCAGCAGCCCACCGTGACTAAAGATCTTGCCACTCTTAGAAAGAAGATGTATATTATCCCTGTGTAGAAGCCCAAAGAGGGGGTTAATGGAAAGCTCGCAGATCTGTGTCCCAGCAGCTGCCTTCAGAGCTAGTTGTTTGATTTCTAAACTAATGAAACCGCAAGAGAAGAAAGGCTTCCGTCTTTCAGTGAGGAAAGGATTTTTACAGCCACAAATGATCAACACACACTTCACTTTGCAGCTTCCAGAGAGGAAGTGGGGCCCTGGGGTTCAGCTGATTGCCTGAGACACCAGAGTTTTGCAGAGTTTGAGTGCTTGAAGTGATCTTCCTAACCCTGCCTGACTTCCCACATGACAGAGACCAAAGAAGCTCCCCCAGAGGCCTAGGTAGGATATTAGGTAAAAATTCTTCTCTGAAAGGGTTGTGAAGCATTGGAACAGGCTGCCCAGGGAAGTAGCTGAGTGGTGCTTAGGGACATGGCTTAGTGGCAGACTTGGTAGTGCTAGATTAAAGGTTGGACTTGATGAATTTAGAGGTCTTTTCCAACCTAAATGATACTATAATTCTATGATTTTATATCTTTATTGAAATGCTTGAAATGGAGAACCGGGTTGGCTCCCTAGAACCTGCACAGGCTGCAGGCAGCCCATCGACTGCCTCCAGCTGCATCTGAACAGTGGGATTCAAGAGTGCTTGGGATGGTGCAGTGTGGTATAATGTCTGTGCCTCTTTCCCTTCTCTTCGGTGGGCTGATAGTTTCCATGGCTGCTCCCTCTCCAGTGTGTTCAGACTCTGAACATTTCCCTGCATGGGACTCCTTTCTCTCCTTTATGTCCTTCCCCTTCCCAATTACTACCATGGGATACATGACTGATATAGGGCACATGGGCCAAGGGGAAGAGATGGGTGAGAGAAGACAGGAGACCCTTTCACTCCTGTCCTCCAGACCCAGCTACATTAGTAGCACGTTTTGCAGCCTTGGCCCAGAAGTCCTCTCCAGTGTTCAAGAGTGTTGTGCTAGAGCACTGTTCTAGCAGGCTTCTACTCAGACAGGACTTTGATTACATTTTTGCTCATATTATTACAAACTCCTATCCTTCATATACTTCCAGTTCCCTTCCCTGGCTGCAGAGAGTTTAGCCTGGACAGCTTTTGCTGAATTTAATCAGCCTAGGCATATTAACTACAAATTCCTGCAAAGATTTCAACACTTAAGTCTCACATACATACCTGTAACTGATGATTACTAATTTTTTTCTTTTGGAAATTTATCAGGAAGAGTGAATTATTGTTCAACTCCCCACTCAGGAAGGCATTGGGATGAGTTATATTAATTTCCAAAGTTTTGATAGTGATCTGAAGCATCCCCATCAGTGTTGTAGAGGGATGTTTTACAAACAATAACATTTACTGAAAATGTCCATGTGAAGCAGAAAAGTATGATAACTTCATTTTAATGAAGACGAGAATACAGCTTGCTCTCTTCAGTGTGCTTTCAGCACAGAGTTCACTGTAGCCAAGGAGTTGAGGGGCTGCAGTGTTAATTTCTGGATTATTGTCCCCTTTCCATAGAGGTGGCATCTTTTTTTTCTCCAGCTGGGCATATGCTTAAAAAAAAAAAAAAAATAATAATAATAATCCAAACAAGATGCAAGGGGTATGCACTCCTAAAAGGTATCAAGGTTCAAAAATACATACACAGTTACACTGCAGCGGATGGGAAATCACATTCGCAAGGCTTTTAATCATGCAAGGTGTCCCAACTTCAGAGGGTTCCTCTTGAAATACCTCTAGGACATTTCTTAGAGAGGACAGGTGCTTAGGCCCTTCTGACAGATGTACCCCTTGTCATGTTCCAGGCTGGGTGTACAAAACTGTGACTGACTACAGAAAGTGCAGCCCTACACCTATACTGGCTTGTGGCAGGGAGCAGCATTACCAACAGCTGTGACAAAGCTTGACCAGTGGTTCCTTGCGTAATCACACCTGAATTTTGCCAAGGAATTTGTATACTAATAAGAGGAAAATATTAAATTAAATTAAAAAAAAAAAAAAAAAAAAATCAGAGTATAGTAGGAGAGAGGTCCTACTTCAGCTCCTGGAAGAGTTCTGCCCAGAGCTAATTTTGTAAGCAGAGTGATCTGGTGAATTTATACAGGGAAAATACAAACAGTCTTATTACTCTGCTGATTAAAAAAAAAAAAAAAAAAAAAAAAGTCTGTTTCTATGTACGCAGATTTTAGAAACTCTTCTAGTACAAAATTAGCTTTGCCTTCATGTCATCACTTGCAACACAGCTCTGACAGTAGGCAAATAGCTGCACAGGCTGCTTCTGTATTTTTTTTTTTTTTTTTTTTTTTTAAGAGACTAAAATGTTGGCTTTAGAGGCAAGATTTTTGAAAATATCTTAAGAATCATACTGGTTAATCCAGGCATACATTGATATAATTCCATAAATAGTGAGGGCTATCATGCCAGAAAGTGTTTTTAATTTCCATACTGCCCCTGAAGCAACAGAGAAGGTACTAAGTATACCTCTTTCACTCAAGCTCATTTCCCTCTGCTTATGTTTTTAAAATACAGTCCTGCAAATATCTGAGTTTTATCAGGACAACTGTTAATCATAAGGCAAAGATGCCTTCTCTGATGGATGTTTCTGTTATTACAATTGAAGTTTTGTCTCTTGAAATTAAGAAACAGTAATTAAAGTATTTAGTGCCATAGGCTGATAGAATTGTTTTGACACTAATTCTTAAAAAAAAAAAAAAAAAAAAAAAAAAAAAGTTCTCCATCTTCCTTGCAAACATTGTGTTATACAAGGACTTCAGAAAAATAATTGAGAATTGTAAGCCATCTGGGGCTATAGTTTATTGCATGATTGGATCTGGGGTGACTTTTAAGGGTGAAGAAATATCTGACAGCTTTTAAGAAGTAATGTTTGTGAAGAGAATAGAAAAAAAAAAAAAAGAAAGAAAGAAAGAAAAGAATATTAACAAGATGTGGTTAACAACCACAGAAAGTCAGAAAATGTACTGTGGGAGATTTTTGCTCATCAATATCATGAAACATTCAGTATTCCAAAGAATTGTAAGGATTGGACTAACGGGGTGATTGTAAATGGTCAGGTTGGGGATAATAGTTCAGCCTCAGGTCTGTTGTGAATCCATTTCATGATCATTACAAATGCTACAAGTCTGTCCTACTTTTTCCTTTGTAAAGGAAACTAATATTGAAATGCTGCAGGGTTTACTTCATTCTTGTGTGTATAGATCCATATAAACAGGTGCACATGTATGTAGGAACAATACTTTGGAAGTTGATGGAAGTTTCAGAAGTTGATGAACCATAACAGAAAACTGGCTAAGGGCCAGGACTGCTTGATACATGTGATGCAGGCTGTGATAGCAAAAGTACATCACTGAGGAGTAAGAAAACTCCTTCTGTTGATGGTAAGTTGAATATGAGTCAGGAGTGTGCCCTGACAGCCAAAAGGCCAACTGTGCCCTGGAGACGGTCAGGTATGGCACTGCTGGCCTGTTGAGGGAAGGGATTGTCCCGCTCTGCTCTGCACTGGTGCAGCCTCACCTCCAATACTGTGTGCAGTTTTGGGTGCCGCAAGATAAGAAGAATATAAAATTATTAGAGAGTGTCCAAAGGAGGGCTACAAAGATAGTGAGGGGTCTGAAAGGGAGGATGTACGAGGAGTGGCTGAGGTCCCTTGGTTTGTTCAGAAGGGAATAACCCCGGGGCTGAGGAAACAGTGAGCAGCAGAGCCATGCAGGAACACCCATTGCTCAGTATGTCAAGACGTCAACTCCAAGGTGCATGACAGTAAGCCATCTTCATTTGCCCTGGAGAAACATTCAGGGAGTGGAATAAGCATTTAAGTGTCCCATTCCTTCAAAAAAAAATGTGCTATTTGAGAATAGTCCTGATGAAGGGGACCTTGATCCAGAAAATCATCTTCTTTGAGGCCAACACATATAGACTAGCTTTAAGCATTGCATACATTTAAGTGCTCTTCTTGAGGCTGGAGCCCAGATCAGAAACAGCAAGAAAGAAAAGAGCAAATGGCTTTGAACATGCTGCAGAATCAAAGAAATAATCATCATGGCCCTGTGTTAGAGAGAACATTGGAGATGAGGCTTGGCAAAATGATAGCCGTGAAAGTACCAGGCTCTGGGTCTGTGAGCCTGAGAGGAGGTGACAGAGATGTATAAAGATACAACTGGGGTGTTAGATAACATGGCACATGGAGGAGCTGTCATTTCAAGAGAAGCTGTCTGTTAGGCTGAAAGCTTTGGATTGAGCTTTTTTTTTTTTTTTTTAATTATTTTATTTTTTTTTTAAGTTCAGAGCTTGTGGATTTTTGTGATTTTTTGTGGGATAATTGTGACAATTTTCACAAAAGTTTGATGGGGTTTGGCAGGAGGGTTTGGCAGTGCTCAGAGTGTCAGCACAATGGAGGTGAGCTGGAGCTCTGGATGCAGTTTGTGGGGCATGTGAAAGCCTAAAAGGTCCTGGGCCCCAGTGCTTGGTTTCTGAGGCAATGTGTATATTTTCCGTGGAATTAGGAAGAGGCCTAATTCTTAGTGTTTATGAGAGACAGAGACAGGTCCACTAAACATTGGCACCTCTGGAAACCTTGTCAATTCCTTAAGGAGCACAAGAGCACATCTGCAACACCTGTCCTCCTCCACACCACAGATTTAGGAGGCCATTTTGCTCTGAGAGTGCTGAACTCTGCCCTGTCCTAAGTCAACATGAGAAGTCATCTTCCAAAACTGGGTTCATATCTCTGCAGGTTTCCTCTTGCTGCTCTAGGTTTTGACCACAAGAAGAGGTGAGTGGGGAGGGTCTCAGCAGGCATCCTCACTGTCATGCTGCTGGTTAGTGCTCAGACCTTCTCAGGAATAGCTCTGTTACCGGGAGAAGGTGGTGGCTCAGTCCCACCTGTTCACCATGGATAAGGAGCCAGGCTCAAAATGTGAGAGAGTTTTAGGAATCTCATCCTATGGGATGCTCTCGTAGGATTCCTCTTCTTGCTCAGTGTCAAGTAAACCAAACATATCTTCTAAATTGCTGGGGAGTGGAAGACTGTTCATTTGTTTGTTTTTACTGAGCAGCAAGTTTTCTTAGTAGCATTGAAAAGGAGGAGTCAGAAAAAAAAAGGGGGGGTTGTTTGAGTTTAGGGTGAACAATTGCAATGCAAGCTCCTATTATTCTAACCATTCAGATTCATAAGTGGTCTAAACAATGTGAGTGAATGCCGAGTTCTTAATATGACCATAATTGAAGTAGTAGGCAGTTATGCACTCTTGGAATTCATTTGGAGCACTTCTGCATAAGTACCTCAATACGAAGTTAAGGACCTAGCTCTGGGCACCCAAGAGAGAAAATTCTGGCTTGTGCTCTGCCTACATACACTCACATTAATGCATAATGCAGCAAGTTTCTCCTTCTCTCTGCCTGTCCCTTTCTTTTTCACTCACATGCACGCATGCAGCTGAACTCCCACACAAAGTTCTATGGGGAAATTACAGCCTGCTCATGTCACTCCCTTCTTTGTCATTGAAATAGTGCCATAGCTCGGGAAAGTGCGCACTTTGAATGGTACCAAAATTTTTCTGGCTCAGGAAGGTCATACATCGATAATACATAAATTAGAGTTTTCTTCGTAAATCAATGATATTTTTTTTCTTCCAACTACTGTATTGCAGCTGTATTAGTCATAAATTGTAGCTTTCATGTTGGAAAATCTTTGGGAACTGGGCATGAAGAACCAAATTTTCTGTTGTCAGGTCACATTTGCTCTGGGATTTCTTACAGGCAAATTGTGTCCTGAATGCTCTGCATGAATCACAAAAAAAAAAAAAAAAAAAAAAAAAAAAAAAAAAAGGCCTTTTTCCATGTAAAGCATCAGCTCTCATTAAGCAGAAGACATAAACTGCTGCATGTGAAAGATGTGAACATGTGGTTATGAATAAGCAGAACGGCTTTAGAAAAAGCACCTCACAGGATGGCAAACAGCAGTAACACACTCAGATCTGCACTTCTTATCCTCCAAGTCCAATGCAAGTGGCCTTCTCTTGGTGTTGAAAAGGGGGTACATCTTATGACTTGTTATTGTGATGGTAAGAGGTATATTTGATGTCATGAATCTGGAGGGAATCACAGTGGTGGAGGTGAGCAAAGGGCAAGAATGAGTGCTTGCCTCAATGCCCAGCAGTGAGAAGGGCTCTGGGCCAGAATATGTGGCAGCCATGCGGCAGCAATGGAGAGGTAAGAGGTCTGTAGTGGTGTAGGAACTCTGTAGAGATGGGTATGAAGAAAATTTTATCACTGTACACCAGGGATGGTTAATTTCAAAGATAATGAGGGCCATGACTACAATCTATCCAGTGGCATAGAGCAAAGGCTTTAAAAAATGCTTTGTTCAGTATTTCCTGGGGAACTTTGCTGTAATTACTCTTAAAATAGGGAGCTCCATTCCCTCTTTCTCTTGGCATTGTGACAGGAACAAGGAAAGTTACACCTGAGTGCATCCTTCCACCTGCTTACATCTCTGTAGGACTTTATGAAGTTTGCTAATTGTCTGAATCCTCAACTTTAAGCCCAAAAGAAAATCACCATCTCCTGCTACCAGCTGCGTTCCAGTAAGTTCTGTCATTATGCCACTAAATGAAGGACTTTGCTCTCTCTCCAGTCTACACCAGATGTCATCTACCATGCTGCTAGACATGTGCTAGACATAGAAGACTGTACTACTACAGACAACAGAGAAGCGGTTGTGATTCATGTCCAAGGGAGGTCTTGTCCCTTAGTGTTAATGAAATCACTAAGAGACACCCTATGTTATAATTTTTGCCCTTCACAAGGAGTAGAGCCCCATGGTTTCTTGATCTCAGAGTTTATTGTGGGTTGTCTCTTCTCTATCAAATGGATTCTGAATGTTAGTGGGTCTTTACTGATTTCAGCCCCCAGGCAGATATTTCTGTCCTCACCTCTGGGCCCACTGAACATCAGGTCTCTTATGGTTACTCATCCAGGCTTGAGAAATTGGAGTAGTACCCAAACATTCCCAGGTAAATCATATCAGTGTGAATCTCAGATACTTTACCTGTCCAACAACACAGGGAAAAGTAACAATATACCTGGACATGATTTTGGACATGGGAATACCTGACAATAGCATTTTTCTTCACATGAAAATGCAGCATGGTTTTCTCAACTTCTCCTGCAGGATGTTTGGGAAAGTACCACCAGAATGTTACCAGAAAGAAAAATTGTAAGTGCAAAGAGATCCCAAAAACTCTGTCAGGTCCCTATTGGAGGTGTTTCCTTGGCTGTGTAGATCAGAAAACAGCAGCAATCAAACTTTGTGTGTAGATGAAAAATGAGAATCAGTTAGTAAAATTCAGACTCACTACAAACAAATTAAGTAGAAAATGAAATGTTTTAAGAGTCAATCTATGGTGAGTGACTTTGAATTACCAGCTAATATGGGTGATTTTCTTCCCATCACCAGACGACATAGAATATCTGCTTGGATTGAATTCTCCCTTTATATCACGTACATTTCTCCTTTATTTCCTTGATAATAGATAGATGTGTGATTAAACTATCACTTTTGATATCCCCTAAAAACTGAGGAAAGGAGATTACACTATAAATCATAAAAACCCTCCTTTCTACTTGTTTGTGAGATGTAGACAGCTTTCGAATTTTTCTCTAGTGATTACAGCAAATTGTAATAGAGATCAAACATGAAGTGTTTATAGGTATTTTTAGAGGCATAAGATTTATGAGATTAATTTATAGTGATAATTTTGACAACAAATGCAGTTATATAGGAGTTTTTGTTTGTTTCTTGTTTGTTTTTTATTTGTTATGAAGCTGTTAGATTAAAATGCTGCTTATATTTGTTACGTCTTGTTGCTAACAGAAATGAAAAGATGGCATCCCACTGAGCTGATCACTGTCGTTTTTTATTTTAGTCTTTTTTTTGGAGGGCGATATCCCCAGATTTAACCTCCATTGATATGTCTGCAGCACCTATGCCCAGAATTGTATCCTACATAACAAAGTCCAAGACTATAGGCAGCACTTGGGTGCTGATGGCTGTTAAGTTACAGCACTGAAGATCCCGAACCATGCACAATGGCAGAGAGAGGAGTGAACATAGTGGTGGTGCCCACAGCTCCATGATACCTCTGCCTTTGCATGTGTGCTCCCATCCGTTGTCTTCACTGGGGCCACAATTTCAGCAAATGATCCTATCACATAGAAAGAGACCTTGCCATCTGCAACTCTTGGGGATTTCATGGAGGATGAGACCAAAATCTTGGGCCCTGGTCCAACAAGAAGGATTGTCCATAAATTTGGCAGAATATGGATTGATTACTAGACTGGCTGAGAACAAGTAGAGACAGGGCATGCACAAAGCAGGTGAGCGGGACCTTCCACATCAATGAGTCACTTCATCCACTGGTGCTTTAGAGGCACAGAAAGGAAGTTCAGTAGCTCTGTTTTGTCTGATTCATTTTACAGGGTGAAAATGTATGCCCTTCCTGACTTTTGGGATTCTCACAAAGCAGCAGTCGGGTGTGTTTCATATGAGGTTTGTCCCAGTCTGCATCCCAGCTGTCAGGCAGGTGGGTGCACGATCAGCAGTCAGGGTATCCTCACCAGCCGGGAAAAGCTCTTAGTCTGCCAGTTCAGACATGATTATAGACTGGACATCATCTGTCCCACATAGTCTGCTTGGGGCACCATGAATAGGAGGGGGAATACAGCATCAGACTGATGTTTATCTGAGAAGGTTTTTTACTTTATAAATGTAGAGTTTGCATCAAAGAACCAACAGAAAGTGGAAATAAACTATTAGATGCTGCTGCCAGCTTCCTCCTCCACTTTCTGGCAGTTAGCATTGTTACCTAACCCATTATCCACTCTCCTCTACTAGCCATTTAAGTAAAACTGGGAGTGTGGTGTGTTTCTGGAGGGGAGACTGTTCTGACCTGGCATTAGATGATCTAATCACGGTACAAGGACCAGGAGAGATATATATGTGCATACACATTCCTGCAGTGATGCAGGGCATGACCTTAATACTGGAAAGGGTAACAGGTAATTCAACAGCTTGCCGAAGGATATGAGAGCACATTCCCAATGAGCCAAAACTGGATGAATAATTCAGAGTATCACTTATACAACTCACTTTGCTTGTTTTACCTGTGAGTAAATGTCAAGTACTTTTTGAGGTGGCTTGCAGTCCCCAAAATATTTATACAGACTCTTCTCTAATTCTCTTAGTAGGGACTATTCACAGCATATGAAAGGCCTGCTGGCTCAGAGCATTCAGTCCCAAAACAATGATGGGGTCTGTTGGTCACCACTGTTCTGTTTATGGTTATTATTCAGGTTTTGTTCAATTAGACTCACAGGATAAGAAATCTCAGGAGGGCCTGATTTGATAGCGTGATTCAGTGCCATTAATAGATTGTAATAACTGTAATGTAATTGCTGTTATCATTATCCTTCCTCTTACGTTTTGTTCCTCTTGCATCCTGCCTTTGGCTGGACCAGGTGGCCTCTGGACTACTCCAGGCCTTGATGGAGACGCAGAATGAGCACTGGAGAAATGTGTGAAGGCACATTTCCCCCCAATGGAAAGGATGCTGAAATGGAGAGAAGCTGAAAACCACTCAGAATGAGGCTATGAGCCATAATCAGGCTCTTGACTGTCAGCACCAGGACTGGATGCCCTGAAATGGGGCTCCATGGGACAGAGAGTGTATCTGCATATGTCATCAATTTGTACAGGGGAGCCACTGTGATTTGTAGTGAGCACAGAGTACCATGTGTTGTTGCACTGGAGATACTCTCTAATTATACAACATTTACACTTTCAGATACTGCAGTTATCATTAAATCTATAATCACCACATTCCCTACATGTTTGAGAATCTCTCCCATGTTAATACAATATAATTAAACCAGCCTCTGTTTCAACAGTATCTGCATTAAAAAAGAACACCAAAGAGACCATAATAGGTGAAGAGAGGTTAATAATAGGTCATGTGGTTAATCTTCCAGTTACAAGGGCAAACACTAATTACAGGACTGGGAAGGAAAAGGGCAGCCTGATTGCAATGTGATTATGGTGACCTTGTTAAGAAGTGATCCAAACCATGGTGGGGGCCTCAATAAATAAAGATAATACATCCCTCTGCACGTCCCAGTGGATGTCAGACGAATGCTGAGAGCAGCGTTAGCCCGCTCCACGGACCAGGCTGCGAGGACGGAGCCTGAGCCGTGTTATTCTCCAGCTCCGTCTCAGCACAGCAGGGTTGCTGGCTTCTCGTTCTGCTCGCTGAGAAAAACAAAGGCACCGGCTGCTGATAACAAATATATCATGTTGGCTTCTAAAGGGCCCCACAGTACAGCCTGTTACAAATTAAAGTGAACTTCAACATGTTTGAGCATCAGAGATGGAGCTGGGGGCCGTGATTCACGGTGTCAGTGGTGTGCAGGGAATTCCCAGGGAGCTGAAGAACTGCTAGTTACCATCTAGATGGAAAAATGATAAAAAACTCAAACCTTTTCTGCTCTTTTTTTAACCCCAAATATAAACTCTGCAGCCCAGGAAAGCATATCCTACAGATTATAACAGTTTCATTATCTCAGCAGAGAACTTGCTGTCTGTGTTGCAAACTGGTCCATGGAGAAATTACCAGGCTCCCAAATTTAATTAGGGCAGGACTCAGACAGGGAACACAGTGAGGTTAACACAGATGTCTGTATGTCCCATCATTCTCACATCCTGTAATAAACAGGCATTTGGGGAACTGTATAAGTCAGTACTGGAAGCAAACAGCCCTGTATTACAGACGTGGGGCTGGTGCCTGCTAAACACTCATAAAGCTGCTTGGGTCATGGGCATGGAAAGTCTTTTGTTAGTCGTGACAATTTCATTTGTTAATTGAAGACAGGGGTAATATGAAAAGCAGTGTCTCCAGACACATCAGGGCTCTTCGGTCTGGCAGCCTGCAGGCTGGATGTAAGCAGAGTGAGAGCTCGCCAAACTCTCTAAATTTCTGGTTTTCAAGTGTCTTCAAAAATGTTGTGCACCTTGGGTTTTTATTTTTATTTTTTTAGCTGCTTATTACGTTTGCTTGTACCTAAATCTTTCTTTTTCTTTTCTTTTTAAAGAGAAATGTCATGGTAACTGCCACAAGCACAAGGAAACCATTCCTCTGGGTTTAACAATACCTATAAATAAGCTCCAGGCTTAGTCATGCAAAGCTCTACTCCTGGGTATCTGCAAGGTAACGGGGCAGTCCTTCAGCTGCCTGCAGTGCTGGTTTGCGAGCTTGCTGTGCTGGGGGGTGTGGAAGCCCACAGGCCCCTGGATAAGATCCCCTGAAACAGGAAGAGTGTGGGAAGAGCACTTGAACCCCGAAGGTGTGAAGGAAAATCTGTGACAGCTCTGTGTGTGTGTGTATGTAAAAGCACAGAAAGCAATTAAACCTTGACATTTTTCTCTGAGATTCTACTAACAAGGGTTTCCCATTTAATATTAAAATAATTCCAATTAATTAGTTCTGTTCAGTCCACACAGAATTTGGTATTTGAGGTAAAAAGCAACTTCACAATGATCACAGGTGCCCAAAATACTTCCAGAGGGCTATCCCACTAATTCTCATAGTACCTCGCGTAGTGACAGTCACTCACCTTCAAAATGTCGAGCTGAATGGTAGAGAAAGTGAAAACAAATGTTTAAGGATAGTAATTTTCTGTTAGAGCCGTTTCTTCCTGCTGTTAAGCACGTCAGGTTAGAATGTCCCAGGGGCAGAAATCAGTCTGCAGGAGAAAGGAGCAGAGACTCGCGGATTCTCCATGAGTGAATTTTCAGCCAGTTCTCCCATGCTGACACGAGTTGCATCTGGGTTCAGTCCCTAAACCTCTAAATATTCTTAGAACCTAGAAGAGGGCCATGATACAGCAATCCAGCAGTAGCTGAGGCCCCAAAGTCCCTGTCTCTTTCAGGCATGTGCAACCCTGCTCATAAATGGCCCAAACTCAGGGCTCTTTCCCCCTGTAGCAGTGTAACTCCTGCAGCACCTGGGGAGAGGAGAAGGCAGGAGAAGGGCCCAGCAAATTCGCAGGAGCCAGAGTGCTGCTGAGAACTGCTGCCACCTTGGGTGAATTTCATTCTTTTTCAATACTACAGTCACATTTTGTGACTTTGACAAAGCTAATTTTGCAAAGATGGATAAACTGAACTCAAATCTGAGGGCTCAAATACACCATTCTGGACCTCACCAGCTTTGAATTACCTCTGATTTGAGGACTTACATGATTATATCTAATAAAGCTTAACTGTTTATTTCCAGCTATAAATCAAGGATTTTGTCAGGGTTGCTAAGGGATACTATTCATTCGCTTTTTTATTTGAAGGCTGAATAGTAAATAGTTCTCCCTGGAAGCAACTTAATCTGTGATTTTGCTTTGTAGAAGATAGCATTCTTAATTCAGCTCTTACCACTGCTCAGTCATTCTGTTGCTCCTCTAAGTTTAAGCATGACAAAAAGAAGGACAAAGTCTATGAACTTTGTTAGAATAAAATGCTGTAAAAAAAGAAAAAAAATAAACACACCATTTAAAACATGTTTGGAGAAAAAGATAAACAAGAGAGTTATTTGGTGTAGCAAGGGATGTACTCGATCGCTATGCCTTCTGAGCATGACTGCTATTTTTAGTTATAACATCCCTAATGAAAGCCTCGGATGGTACCGCTGGGTTTACCCAAGGATCTGGTGTATTAAAACAATCATAAACCTTATCAAGGCTATAAAAGCAATGATGAGTCTAGCGAAGCAAGCTGTGATGTACTAACCAAACAGCCACAAAAGTAGATGTTTTATAACAATTTTTTGGTAAGTGGAAGTATTTATTCTCTGCCCTCTAGAGAGTAAACACTGTGATGTATTCAGACCTTTAACTGTTCACTCAAAGAACTTAGGAATCTGGCCCTGGTCACCTTGCAAGCGGATGTTGTGCCATGAAAATAGAATGGAGAATGGAGGGATGTTGTCAAGCATTAGAATGCCTTCTAATATTTTTGTCTGATATCTGAAGTCCAAGCAGTTCAGAATAGTTGCCACTACTTCCAGAAAGCCTACTTGCTGCTGTAAATACATATTTCTCTGGTTCTGCCTGTGTGTGACAGCTTGTGGCATCTCAAAGCTCACATCCATCCACCTTATTGTAACACCAGAGTATGTGACTCCCTAGAAGCTCTATGGACGGGTGTCAGGATGCCCTGGCTATCCACTTCTGATAGACGTGGAAAAGCCCACATGAACTGCAGAAGGCTCTGGGAGGTGAAACAGAGGAGGCATGTAGAAGATGTTGAGGATTAAGGCTGGAGGGGCTATAGTTCATGAGGTTTTGAAAATTGTAACTACCCTGAAAAAGATGAAGGATCCAATTTATCCATCTTGAGCTAGAGGAGGACAAGGACTGGTAAAAGAGGAAAAGAACTTCAGTCTCTAAAATATTTTATCATTTTCCAATTTTTAATTGTTTTTACTACGTATTACCATTATTATTACTATTATTATTATTTCAAAAGGAGCTTTATAGGCTTTCCCCTTTGGAAACCTCAGAGATAGGACATTTAACATGTGCAGATCCTTTTGCCAAGCTGAGGGCAGCATATACACCTTCAGGATCAGCTTCCCATGCAGATGACTACAGGGTCTCCAGATGGGCATTGCTTTTCTTGGCCAGTCTTGGCTGTGTCTCTGATATGGCCTGAGGCATGCTGGGCATGCAGGGACCTTCAGGGTGCAATTTCATTCAGCAGGTGCCCGACAAGCAGAATTGAGCCTGAAGGCCCCCACTGAAAGGAGGGGAGCAGGGCATGGATCACCTCCAATGAATTGATGGACTGAGTCCTTGATGAAAGTGTCCTGCCATTAGTGAGCTTAAAACTGCCAAGAATTTGATCTATTCTCTCCACAGCGCCTACTTATTCAACATCAGAGAGAGCTGCATGATACGTGGGAATGGCTCCTTCTGAGCTGGTTTTCTTTCAGATGGGATCCTAGCTGTGCTGGAGCAGGGAGAGGAGGGAAGAAGGAAGGGGAAGAGTCCCTCATGTTTGTTCTACACAACAGTGACAATAGTCAATATTTGCATGAAATGCTTTTCACTGATTGAGTTTTTATTTATTAGGATGTATATTCTTAGGCAGTCTGTGTACCTCAGAGGGACTTGAATGAATTAATCAGCACACACTCTGTACCACTGATCAAATGCAGGATAGCAACAGATGGCCACATGCTAGCAATTTCCTGGCAGATGGGTCCTATCCACCATCTTTCACTTATCCAATTTAATGCTGAAAACCACAAGCAGACTAATTGAAAAATAGCATTACACACACACAAACCCTCTTCTTCTTCTTTCATTCCACTTGTACCGGTTGAATAATAAGTAGTAACTGATGTATTATCAGACCCACACTGCATGCATGGAAACTAATAAAAGCATAACTTTGATCTGTTTTGACAAATGCAAGTACAACTTTTGAGTATTTAATAATTACATTAGTCAAAGCCACTGATCATGACATGCAGCAGTGTGTTATTTAGAGAAAGGGAAACAGGTATTCACGTCACCAGGGTGGCTTCTAATGCAACCAGAATTCAAGGGAGCTTTTATCTCCTTTCTCTCACTTCTTCCATGGGAAAAGCAGTCAAAGAAAGTCAGGGTCAAAGAGATTGGTGTCCTGTGTCTGGATTCAATTCATTATTACTGATCATTTTCTCACACAATATTTGAGGAAGATTTTATGAGATTATTGTGCATAAAAACCACCCCCTTGCTTGACTGCCACAAATCATCCAACCATGCGAGCAGCCCTAATCCATTTCAACACAAAGTGAGCCAGGGTTATGGAAAACACCTTTAGCAGTGGTTTCAGCTACCTTCCTTCTTCTGTTCCAAAATAGTCTAGGCACACTCGCCCGGTCATTTTGTTTGTTGCAGTTGCCTGGTGGTACTTTCTGAAGTCGTTTCCTCTGGTGGGCATCAACCTATAGCTTAGAGTTACTGAGTTCTTGCAATAGATCAAGCCCTGGTGGATATTGCGCAAAGGCAGAAATCTCCGACCAAAAAGCTTTTTGTCTAAGTAGGAAATGAGACAATAGCTGGAGACAGGCAGACTGCCTGGGAGGAAAGGGAGAAAGTAAGAAGCAAGGAGACGTTACTGGTCAGGATGGCGGCTCATAGTCTCTGTGTATCGGCAGACTAACTGATGTCAGGCTGAGAACCTTGGCAAGAGGCCACCCTAGTTCAGCGATGGAAGGCAAGTAGCAATTGGAAATAAAATAGCCCTATATAATAAATGGAGGAAAAAAGGAAAGTAGCTAGCAATCAATATAAATTAGAAGTTAATGAGGTACAGAAAAGTTATAAATGTGTATAAAAGCACCAGAGGAAAATCCATCCTTAAGAACAATACGAAGAATTTTAAAAGAAGAACCGAGATAGGCTAATTGTCAAGAGGAAGTTGAGAGATGAGTAATAGTGGTCCATCACAGACATAAACTTCCCATAAGCAATTTTATGGTATTATCAAGAGGAGCAGGAAGATGCACCTGTATCACACATGCTTGACAAAATTTCTTTCTGTTCTAGGCCGAACAGTATCCAACCAGATAAGCAATGATCAGAATGAAAATAAAAGATAATAATAATAATAATAATAATAATAATAAAAGACAAAAAAGATTTGTCTCATGCAAAAATTGTTGAATAAATTGAAGTACCAGTTAGTCATCAAAGCAATCTGGTTTGCTTGCTAACCTGGGCCTACTCTAACAACTTGAGTTTTAACAGAAAGGTGCAAAATACGAGAACACAGAAAGCATGTAAAACCTATATGGAACATGCATAAAATATGTGTTTTAAAGCACTAGTTCTGAAGAGGATGTCAGATTAATAATGTAGAAGCTGCTCAGTTGTAAGTGGAATCACACCCAGTACTCCAGAAGACGCCATGGCTATAAGCCTGCTATTGCTGTCCTTGGCTGCCAAACCAGGAGACCAATGAGAAGAAAAGGGAGAAGATTTGTCCTCAGTGCAGGGCACTGATCTCCAGGTTGTGGTACAATGTGCAGTGCTGGATTGTGCATGTGCTTTTGGTGTTACAGCTGTTCCACATTGGAGGCAACTGTTGAAGATAGGTGTGAAATGATGGGAAGGCTCCTGAAAATGCCTTTGCCTCAGAGTCTTAAATAGCTGGATCCATTTAGATTATGTAAAAAGAAAGAAAGAAGTATGAAAGGGTCTTCATTGCAGTGTGTAAGTATCCTCCTAGAGAGAAAAAATGAGCCTCTGGAGGAGTGGATTAAATAGATAAAATGAAATGCCTTCAGATATTAATGGGAAGTCAGACAATAGGATTTGGTGGATGTCCAGAGGCTTAGAATTGAGTATTGGCAAGTCTGTAACACCTGTAAGCAGTCAGAAAGCACAGAGCTTGGAGGATAAGGATATGATGGCTACGTAGACAGCAAACCACAATTCCTTATAGTTGAAGGAAGTGATTTAAAAAAATTTCCAAAAGGATTTAGCAGAAGATATAGAAGATGTTAAAGGAGACTGAGCAGTTAGAGAGGTGGCAGATAAAACCAGAAAAGACTCTAGAGTCTCACCAAAAAAAAAAAAAAAAGGCAAAACTTTAAAGCAATGGAGAAGACTATCAATGGCAGAGGAGGCAGAGAGAGATCCAACTCAAGGTGAAGGGCTGGGAAAATGGAGATTAGTAGTAGAATTATGATTATAGGCTAGTTATAGGGTAAATCCTTGCTTTTGCCCCACCACCATGAGCAGACAAGTTGCTAATGCCCTGTAAACACCAGGGCTGGTTGGGCACTGTCCCCTCCCAGCCCCTGAACTGCCTTGTGGGTTTTGGTCTTCCTAAAATACCTCTTCTTAATTTACCTCTTCCATTGTCTGGAACTGTACAAATGCCTATATATGCCAGAATACATGAATTTCTGGGAAACTCCAGCACTAAGCGAGAGGATGTGTTCCATGGGGAGCTCATCGGTTAATGCAGTAAATTTTTCAGCCTTCCTTCCTCTCCTGGTGGGGAACCTGTGAGAGAAGAACTGGCTTCAGCAGTCCCCATAAGCCCTGTCTCATTCCAGCTTTGAAAAAGAAAAGTAATCTGCAACAATTTTGAGAGCTTCTTCTGTATTTCTTTGTAAAAGCAGCTTTTGGAAGATATAAATATGTATATACATATATATATAATCTTTTTTACATGAAAAGAAAGAAAAATGTCATTGAAAATGTTGTGCTTTTGTCATGTATTTAAATTTCTGTTCGCAAATTGAAAAAGTTTGCTGTAGCTCTTTTTTTAGAAGGAATGAAAATGGAAACAGTTCCATCAAAACTTCCATGTCATTAAAAAGTCATTTTTTTAGTTGAAAAAGATTTAAAGGATATTTTTGAACGTGATCATTACAGAAACAAAACCAATCTGAAAAGAACAGGAGAAAGAGGCTGATTTGGCAATAACACAGCATTCAGTATCAAACTCAAATACAGCCAAATTCCCAGTTTGGGGTTGCTTCTATTTAAACAGAAGAGTTCCTTCATCCCTTTCACTCCTGAGAAACCTGCAATGCGCCTCTGCCAGCCGTGTCTGTGGGGAGCTGCAAAGAGCACGTTCCTGCTGTGAGTGACAACCACTAATCCCCGAGTAATTGAGTAAATATTCCTGAAGAAGTATGGATGAAAAGATCTGAAAGATATGGGTTGCTCTGAGACATAGGAGGAGTGAAAGCTGAAGGGATGGAGGCAGAGGGGAAATTCTCCAGGTACAAAGAATAAACACTCAGCCTGGATGCTGTTATGAAATGTCCATCTCAGCAGCTAAAGGAACACCCTGGGTTTTGGTTTGGGGAGGTCGGGACACGCTGTCTTCTCACAGTGCTGCATCTTCCCACTCTTGCAGAGCCTAGTGACACCCCCTTTCCCATATACTGCTTTCCCTCACACATGGACCCCCAGAGAAAGGTGGTGGTAAGACCGCACTGAGACAGGATCTGGCCCTATCAAGCTAACCAGCACTTCGTACCCCAAACTCTGAATAAAACAGCAGACTTGGCAGTGAAAATGCCTTCCCCATGCATTACACTGCAAGGGTCAGCCTGTCATTCCTGGAAATGGTTAATTGCTAGCCTGCTTTGATCTCCTTGAAATCTAAATCAATTCACCTACTCACTATTTTGCAAAAAGGGCATACCTCAGCACTCAGAGCTTCCTGCACTCTTAGATATGTCTCCTGTCTCTCCATCACACCCTCCTCAGCTCTTAGGAGAATTGTACTTAATGGTAAAGGTGATGGACGGACTGGAGCATGGAGCCTAAAGAGCTATCATTTTATTTCACTAAGGGAGGAACTCTAGCTAAAGGCAAAAAAAAAGCCATTAAACTTGTTCAGGAGCAGAAAGCATGTAAGGTACAAGCAGCAAGGCATGAAATCTGGAAGTTTTCATGGGACTGAGCCCCTAGGACTGATTGGTTGATCACAGTCCCTCTGAATGCCTATCCTGATGCAAACATGAGGAGGACAGAGAACATATGGCTTGGTTTCAGTTATCTGCATGTAGTTCTCCAATGTCAACTGAAATGTTTTAGGATATCCTATCGGACTTCCAACTACTATCCAGAATGGCGTGGGTCTCACCTTGGTCCCGTGTCACATATACCAGTCTTCCCAGCACCTCTCCTACACCCCAGGTCACATGCACTGGTTCTAGACACCTCAGGGACCTGCCCTAAGGGCTGAGACCTCCACCTGGGGTGCACATACAAGGGAATTAATGGGGTTTTTCTTCTTAGTGTGCATGGCAGGGAATTGCAGGCAGCAGCCCAGGTGTGCATGGAGCTGGAGCACCCACACCTCCATCAGGAGGGGAGTGAGGCAGAGGAACCCACATTTCCAGGGAGGTTGTGCTTGTAACCCACGTGGCCTGAGGGGTGCATACAACTCAGTGGGGGTGTGTGGGTGAGCCAGGAATTTGGGCAATTAGTTAAAGAGAGGTGTTTAGAAAATTTTAGTTGTGTATTAGTGCTGTGTAAGTGTGTCTTATTGTGGTTTATCTGTTGTATTGCTAATATTGATTCTGAATATAAGTTGATTACTCATTAATTTTATGTCATTAATAAACCAATAAACCACTCTTATCCTGGTTTGATTTAAAATGCGTGAACTGAGAAGATTTTCTTCTCCCTTTTCTTTACAGTCAGTGAGGTCTGGAGAAAGACTTAACCGAGAGGGTGGTCAGGCACTGGAAAAGGGCAGTGGTCATGGCACTGAGCCTGCCGGAGTTCAAGAAGCACTTGGACAACAGTCTCAAACAGATGGTCTGTTTTTTGGGTGGTCCTCTGTGGAGCCAGGAGATGGACTTATTGATCCCTGTGGGTCCCTTATGACTTGGGATATTCTATAATTCAACCCATCCTGCCGTCAACAGTGCATGCTCATCTCCCTCGGTCTCCCTCAGTTCTACTGATGGCATTGTCCACAGATGCCATGACTTGTAAAAGTAATGTAGGCAGATAGTTCTTGCAAAAAAAAAAAAAAAAAAAGACAACATTCCACATTTAGATATCTAAATCTCAAACTGAGTCATCTACATCTAGCTGTCTGAAAATTAGTTCTAAGCTTGTTGCTGATACTCTAGGCAAAAGGAGGTTTTGCTAGTGGATCATTCATCTGAGTCTAAAACAGGCATCTAAGCTCAGAGGAACTGCCTTCTCCGGAACTGCCTTCTCCAAGGACCTGTCTCTCTCTGTGAGATACATGTAGGGGATTTATTTGGCTAGGCTAGAGGACATGCCTTGGACTGGGTAGCCCTAGTACCTGACTGGGTGAAGCAGAGCGTAATTGAATGGACGGCACAGACTGACAGGTAACATTCATTGACCACGCCAAGGTGAACTGCAAAATTCTTTTTATTTACTTGAGTGTCTCTGCCTCACTCTGCTTTAACTGCTACTACCACTGCAAGGAGGTAGAGAAATAAAATAAACTCATTTGTATGCAGGAAAACAGGGATGGGTGACAAGTGAGGGGGCTGATGATGCCTTTGGCACATTAACAAATAAACGGTCTTTTAAACTATGTTTGGCAAAGCCTGGGCCTCCAGTAAGTACTGATGCCTGTTTCTCATCATGTATGCTAAGTTAATAGTTAGCCTCTCCTACACGCTGTTTTGGCCTACGGTAATACATTTTAAATGTTCTTTCATTACTTAAAGGAATAGGTTAGAACATAATAGCATGTTTCTCTTTTGGGCAACACAATTAACCTTTCCTGGAACAACAGAGTGTGTGTTATAACATTTAATGGCAAAATCAATACATTATTTTCTTGTATTATATTTATATGTGCTGTTTTGCCAAAGCATCTAAGCATTGAAAAAAGTGATTTTTCTCATGGAGGAGATTTGCAGTTTCCCATCACATCATCTCTCTTTTCTTCTTGGACTTGAAACACAGTGTCTGAATACAAATACAGCATTTTGATAATTCTGTATGTTTGACTCAGGACTACTTACCAAACCGTAAGTCTTTCATTTGCTGAGTCCCACCAAACACTTAATCTCCTTTCTTCTTCTTCCATTATGAGCACCAGATTTTGTCATTTCCAGCCTTTTTGATTCTTACCCCATCAAAGCCTTCACAAACAGTAAAGTCTGAACCCCCTAATAATATTTATCACTCCTTTTCATAGTCTGAATAGTTACTGGAAACTTTGCAAAAAAAGGGGAAATTTTGCTGAGTCAGCAAACTGGGTTTGGAAACACTCAGTATAATAGTATGAAAGTTCATCACAAGTCTTTATTAAAAAGTCTAAAATGTTGCTCTACTTAGCAAGAGTAAATTAAACTTAGTTGTTTGACCTAGTGAACCACTGCCTACATCCATATGTAGTATGGCTTTAGGGAATAGCCCTATCTTCTATTCACTATTAAAAAGCCTTTATTTAAGTAGTGGAGAAGAATTTTCAGACAAATACTGTATTACTAAAATCTCCTTGTATCAGGTAAATTACTTGTATGTTCATTTTGAATATACAAAATCATTTTAATATACAAGAATGAGCCCCATTGACCTGAAAAAGAGATCTTTGGGGAAAAAATAAATTATAGTGTTTTGCCTTGATGTGTTTAAAATTAAAACAATTGACTTTTACAGTTTCAAGTGATAGTTCAGTTCAAAATTTGCCTGGATTTAATTTTAAAAGCATAAAAGGACCCACTCTTAACATGAAAACGATCATTTTGTTTGTTCTGAAATAACTGCAAAAACTTTCAAAACTTACTTCAAACAGCAAACCAAGAGGAGGGATGAGCCCTCCAGGCTGCAGAACTCGTGCACATTTTTCTTCATTTGATGATTTCGTAAGCACTTTTCATCAAGATGTGATTGCTGCAGATGCTTCTTGGGGTGCTGCAGCTTCTGCCCTGATTGGACAACTGCAGCCTTTTAAACAAGAGCAAGTAATGATCGGCAGACTTGTCCTGTTTAGGCAAAATTACTTCCCTGCCCTTCCTCAGGATCCTCGTACACTCCCAATGTGATGCTTCTGATCTCAGAAATGGATGGAATGGTTTGTAAAGGAGTATTCAAGCACTCTGGCCCTCAGTGGGACAGATTTTATTCCTGAATAATAGCCATTTCTGCACTCTGATCGCTAAATACCAAGTATATGAGCAAAAACAGTCTGAAGAGCCCTTTGGGATGAGAGAAATAGCTGTGGAGTCATTTGTTTTGTTTTGTTTTGTTGTGTATTTTTGTTGTTGTTGTTTTTGTTTTCGTTTTTTTCCCTTATCAAATATCTTGGTTCTCCAGGACACCAATGAAATGGTGCATCTCTTTACTGGGATTTATTTTTCTACATGTGACTGTGAGAATCCAACCTTTCAGCCTGGTGATGCCGGTAGCTCTGTAGCCTGATGCTCATAATGCAGCCACATTGCTTTTCCAGACACCGGAGTAGCATCAGCCCATCTCCAATTCCACATTAGTCTGAAAACTGTGGCAGAAAATACTCCTGAAAAGGAGCAGAACTAAAGGTGAAAAAAAATTATATTTGTATTTAGACTAATGAGGAGAACAAATTCCTGCAATACTCAGACTGGTGTAGGAGCCACATCTCCAAGAGTATATTAAAACCTTGGGAGGAACTTTTTGCTCAGACCAGGGACTTCTTTAGCCCAATGCCATGTTTGCACCAGTGGCTAACAGCAGGTACTCAGGAAAAGGTGAGGGACAGAGCATGCAGACAGAAAGTTTCTCTCTGGGTATACCAAAACTTCCATACTTCTGCAGCCTGAAGCTTGCATGCCCAGAGCTAATAGCTTTGGATTTAGCAGCCCAAACTCTGTCCCATCAGAGGACATCACCTTCTTTACAGCCCCAGCTCTGCCCTGCTGCAATGCACAGGCAGGCTCAGTTCCCCACGGTGCTGAGCAAGCTCCACTCTCACCGAGGTGGGAAGAAGGGAATTGCGTTCAGGCATTTACATTCACCTGGGAAATGCCCTATTTCTGGTACTGTGGCAGAAATTCCCACTTTGAATGTTCCATGGGGCAAAAATTGTAAGTAATTAGAGAGTAAATTTATTCCCTGGGACTGAGCGTGCTCAGCTCATTCTGCAAAGAAACTGGTTCCTCTTGCATAGCTCTGAACATTTCCTAGAACTTCACTTGCCCCCCTCCCTCCCCCCAAAAAAGGGAGATGAAACTCTGATTTATTAAAGATGTTAGGGTAAGACAAGGAATTAAAACCTAATTCCCCAGTTCATGAACTAGAACTGCCAAAGCTCTAACAATTCAGAACATTGATAAAGAAGTTTTAAAAGAATGAAGAGAAAAAAACATTGTTTCTAGTTCATAAACAGAAAGGCAACCTATTTGACACAAAGCCCCTGATCTAAATTAATTTTTCATCTTTCAGTAGTTTTATTTCTTGGGAATAAATTGTTTTCTCTGTTAATGGACCTGAGCATGTTTCCTCAGCAGCAGAATAAATATCTGCAGATACACCTCGTAGGAGCTTTTGAATTGCAGCATTTTTATTTACTACAAAAGTTTTTTCTCTGCTTCCAGGAGAAATCCTGGCTGAGAATCTGATAAAATAAGGTAAGACATGAGCCTTGCTCTTACTGGATCGTGTCTCGCAGGTTTTCTGCCAAAGAGAGACAGAGGGTGGCTCCCCCTCAGGAAAGCCAGGATGTGGCCAGGGTGCGTAGCTGGGGGCCACAGCGGTGTCCCATGTCCCTTGGTGCCACCACTGTCTTTGACTACCAAGACCATTCTGCTAGAGAAATTGCTGTCCTGACTCCTTCCTCTTTCCTCCTCTGCAAGGTCAGGTCTCATCAACGTGCTACCACCTTGCCTGCCCCCTTTCTAAAGCATGATTTCAGCATTAGACCTTCCTGCCCCGTCCATCAGCCTCTGTGCCAGTGTCTGTGCTTTGCACGTGCTTTGCAAAGCCAGCAGCAGTGCATGAGCACCGGGCAGAAATCCCAGTGGTTATCTGCTGTGCTGGGTTGGCTGGAGCCCCATAAAACATCCCACTGATAGAGCTGTCAGGGCTACTTACGCTCAGTGGGTTTAATCAGGGGATGTAGCCTGCAGCCACAAGCTGAGACGCTCTGTGCTCTGTGCTGTAGCACAGCGGAGGTGAGGGATGTTCACCGAGTCACACTTCTGCTGGTGTGAGGCATGGTATAAAAACATCATGCAGGGACAGAAAATCCCACAGCTAGGCACATAGACAAGCACAACAAACCACGCTAACAGCCCAAACCAGCACCTGGAGCATCCAGAGGAAGGTCCTAAATGTTAAAGGATAAAAAGAAGCTATCACATGGGCCTTGTACTCTCCAAGGAGATCCCCTTGTTCCCATTATTATAATCCCCAGGATGATAATTAAGTGGGCATAATGCCAGAAAGGTATTTTATAGGTACTTTTTTGTGTGAGCATGCAGGACCAAGAAGAGATTCAGAGCAACGATAGCAGTGTGAAAATGCTGCTGTGATCCATTAGATGGTGAGAGTTAGATTTAATACACAGCTATAATCCAGTAAGCACATAAGATTCCATGGATTTAAAATAGAATATCTTCAGGGTTTTCATAATAAATTTAATACTTCAAAGAGACATTGACTAATGGCTTTCAGATATTATAAGGCAGACTCTTCCCTATAGGAAATCAATTAAAGCTGAATCTTATTGATTTTAACCCATTTCTCCATGTAGTTAAAAACAGGCTTTGAACTCTCTTTGGATGTAGCACCGACAGTCTATTCTCTTCCATGGCTGTGGTAGAAATAATTTCTAAATCAGATCAGATGAAGGAAAGGAAATATTACCCCATTGTTTCCTCAGTTTTAAAATCAACACTCCTTCTTCTGTGTAATCTGTTTGTGGGGAAGCAAGATAAATTCCAGGTAACTCAAACACTGAAAGCTGGGAACAGGTATAATTTGCACATGCATAAACCCTGAGAGCTGAAATGGGACCGGAGTGACAAATAGACATGGCTTTGACTCTCTGCAGTGAGAGGAAAGTAATTTCTAGCCACCAACCAGCATTTGCTGGTACAGAGTGAAGAACAGAGCTGAATCTTCCTAAAAAGCATGCTCAAGGCCTGGCATTTCTATCAGTTTCATAAGGTTTTTTTTTTCCTCAGCAGGTTTAACAATAACTCAGTCCAAATAGCTTCACTAGATGAAGTGGTGACTACTTCTAAGCTGTGGAGGTTTACTTCCCTTAAATACTGATATCTACAGATGAGCTGGACATTGAGCTTGAAAGAAAAAAGAAATTACCAGGAATCACCAATTCTGCAGGATAATTCACCTGATCTGTACTTGGCATTTTAAGGTAGGTAGTTTGCATTGTGTTAAGCTCCATTTCTCTCCTTTGACCATACAAGTTGCACCACCAATTAGTGCAAATATAGATGTACACTGCAGATATCTCAGGCTGGACAGATTAATGCCACCCCATGTACCTGCATGGAGGGGAAACCTTAATCTCATTGACAACGGCATAATAAGATTTTGCAGCTGGAAGCTGAAGACAGATAAATTCAGATAAGGGATAAGTCAGAAAATTCGTCACCATTTAGTTAATTAGAACAATTTAGATCAGTAGGTTGTGAATTCACCATCACCCGAAGAGCTTAAATAAAGTCTGGATTATAAATTATGCTCCACCTCAGTGACAAGCTATGGAGAGAGGCAGAAATTGCTGTGGGAGGGAGGGAGGCTTGGGCATCTGTTGTGTCAGAAAGCCACTGTGTGAACGGTTTCTTCTGGAGTTCAGATATGCTATTCTTCCCGCTCCAGTTCACACTGAAAATTGCATCAGAGCAAGCACCATGCTGATCTGATCTGGCTTCAGTAGCATATTGTAGTCAGTGGGGAGGCGAGGATGAAACAGCATCTGATGCAGCCAGCAGTTTATTTGGCCCTTGCCTTCATCCCCCCGTGCAGTCTCGTGCTCAGGTCTCCTGGCTGAGGCTCTGGGAGAGCTGCCCTGTGCAAACCCTCTGTATTTCTGGCTCTCTTTGGATTATGATTACCCTGTGCTGCCTGTAACTGGCAAACCACCATCCTGGATCAGCAACGTCCAGAAAGACGTAAAAAATGCCTTCCAGAAAGCTGGGGCTGATCAAAACATTCATAGAAGGACCGAGGCACAGATCTTCTGGCTCGCAGTAGGACCAGGCAGAAGCAGTAGCTCACTTGTAAGGTAGCGTGGCCACGTGTGAAGCTTAGCATTTCAATACCATTTAGGACAGAAAGCAACTAGCTGAGCGTACCTGCTGTGTATCTCGGCATCGGGACAGCCAGCGCAACAGAAATCAGAGTAACAGCCAGAGCAGGAAGCCAAGGTCTTTAAGTCCAGCTGAGCTTTGCTTAGCACAAGACCCAAGAACGAGCAGAACAAAGATGATGTAAAACTCTTTTGTTCCCTCAGCAAACTGAGGGACTATTGGCTCCTTCCCATGTATTAGAGCACTTCAGGCCAATTCTCATTTACATCGGCAGAAAAGGGCTCTCTGGCCCGCTTTGCCAGCTGACTGGATGCGCTGGCAGAGGATGGATGGTTGATCCAGACACCCTCGCTGGCAGCTCTGAGGACAAAGCAGGAACAGATGCCACGTCCTTCTCCCAGTGGAGAGAGGACTGCGGATCTGTCTCGTCGCTCTTGAAACTTTGGAAACAAAATCAGCATTGGAAATAAATTCCAGAAGCCATTAATCTGTCTCGCTTCTGACATGAAAGGATAAAATATAGATCTGTCCAAAAAAACCCACCACCCTGTGAGCAGTATATTTTCATTTTCCAAATTACTGAAAGAACAGAGCATGAATCCTCATCTGTCAGCCTAACAAAATATTTTATTTTCCCTATGAAGGAGAAGTGAACATAAGATAATGCCATAAGTAAACGGTAGAGATGAACTGCAATGTGCCACGGCCATCAAAAGAGCCCACTGATATCTACTAGTAATGAGAAAATTTCATCAGACTTTTCTTTTTTTTCTTCTTTATCAAATTATTAGGGCATTACACTCCAAGAAGTCTGCACAGGAGGTTGAAGAGGTGCACACTGCCCAGCCTCCTGGGGGACAGCGCCTGGGATGGTACGCAGCGGGATGCAAAATCGTCCTTCCTGGTTCTGTGTCTTTCATTTAAAGATCTTAAAATGCTTTTTTCTCAAGAGAAAATAAACATTGCTGTGTTCCTGATAGATAAATATTAGCACAGTGCCTAGAAGTAGGCAAACATGACTCTTTGCAGGCATCTAACTACAGCAGTATTCAGTGAAGGGCGTAAAAAAATGCAGGTTAAGGTGCCAAAATCTGACTTAGAACAAAAAGCCTCCTGTCTACAGGTGGTCATATTTGTGGAAGTCATAGACATTAAATAAAAAGAAGCAGAAGATGGGAAACCAAAGTGTAAGCAAATTAATATATAAACAAGTTAGGCATTTTCTCACTTAAAACGGTAAATGAAAGGCAGAGGGAATTAATTTAAAAACAAAAAAATGTGAAGAAGAATAAAGAGGAGTAGGAAGGAGGACAGTCACAGTTCATCATGTCCAGCCTTGGATCACAGACACCGACCATAAGGCAACATGTCTGCAAGGTGCCTGAAGGAGGATGGAGTGGGTGGTGTGGCCAAATCTGGATTTCTTTAAGGCGTAGCCCTAACCTTACATGCTCTGACTTTCAGAGGCGAACTCAGAAGAAAAGCTGGATGCCAGATATCCCCAGTGGAGCCATCTCTGACCAGTTCTGCCTCTGTGGAAGGACTGAACCTGGCTTGGTGCAGAGTCCTATAGCCTCCCCATGCTGTAAGCGGGGCCCCATAATTATGCGGAGTCACTCACCCAAGCAAATCCCAGCTCATGTGCCCCTACCCCAGCCCACCTGGCACCAGGGCTGCCCATGGAGGAGCTCACGTCCAGCACGTCCACCTGATATTGGCTGCAGGAGATGGTGGCCCTGGGCAAGGACACTCCTTCATGTCCCCCCATTGCCCTAGACACATACCCAGACACATCTCCCCAGCAAACATGCACCTACAGCCACGCAGGGGCCAGCGAGGCTCCCACTCCCCCAGCCCTGGTGAAGCCTGGCAGCAGCAGCTCTCTGGAGATGCCCAAGGTGAGGGCATCCCTACAGGGTCAGCACAAGTGGCTGGTGGGAGGGAGGCTGCAATCTGACACAAGGTGTCCTCTGTGGGGCAAGGTCTGAGATGATGCAGACTGGCACAAATGGCACAAATAAGCCGTGGAGCAATCCCGCCAGCCATGTGCAAGCAGCCAGCTGTACCATATATTACTTTAGGTCTTTATATGATGTATGTGAGAATGTTCTGCAGTGGGATGCTTTTCTGCCCTTCTTCCTTTGCACATTGTGCTTCCCGTCCTGTCTTCTGTAATCCTCATGCCAAGAACAAGGGAACCCTGCAGTGAGGTGATTGCATTACTTTTTTCTTCTTCTTCTTGAGTGGGTGCCATGCTGTGAAGACAGGAGCGGCTCAGCATACCTGCCTGTAAGGGATAAAATCAACATTTCTGAGATTCTCGTTCTGGCTGCCCTCCATGCACAGACTGACTCCTGAAGCAGATGTAAATATTCATTTCTTGTGCGTGTTAGTAGGGCAGTGAATATTCCTCTCCCAATATATCATCCATATTAAAACATTTGCATATAAATATAATCCAGAAATGCATCTAGAGTGATGGTATCCTAAAATTAGCAAGAGAAATTAAAATCTACTTTCATTTCCTGCAATGAACTACTTGCACCTTTTCTCCCTGTGATTCCTGCTTTGATTTTACATAAGTTTGCACAAAGAATATTCAGACTCAAAAGGTGCAGAAAGATCTTCCATGACTCTTTTTTCCTTGGTGGGGTCACTTTTTCACTCTTCCTTCTCTGCTGTATTCACCTCCACTGCCCTTGACCGAAGGGTCTGAGAGAAGAACAGGAATGAGACTTGTGCCCCCTGTTCTCTGATCCCATCAGCCCCCATATTGGAGGAAGCCTTTATTATGCAGTGAAAATAAATGAGCAAGAATCTTCCAAATCCTTAATTGAGCAAGGGGAATGTTGCAATCCTCTATGAAGGAAAGGGAATATATTGCAATATTTTAGTGGACTACTAAGGGGGAAGGAAGGAAAGAGACTAATTTCCAGCAAGGTAAATTGGGAATGTCCTTAATGTAGCAACAAAACCTCTTGTAGGAGGAAGAAAGGGCATCAGCTGGTCATTTAGTCCTCATTGCTCACAACTGGCTCCTGCACAAGGGTGGGCAATAATGATGTAGGAAGGACAGGGTGTAAGATGCAGCAGCTTCCTTCAGTGTTATAGAAGTTAGCAACTGATTCTCATCTCTGGGGGCTCAGGGCTAAAATATCAGTCCTTTTGGTGTAAGAGGAAAAAGCAAATGATCACACCCAGCTGCCTGGAGCATCCTACAGGATGTCTTTACAGCCAGCTCCTGATTCTCCAGCACAAGGAAGAAATAACTGATGGAGGAAAAAGAGGGTGAAAGTGACAGCCTGAGTGGTGAGAAGAGACACTGTGTGTCTGCCAGGCAAAGTGGCACCTGGGTGAGCAGAGACCACAGGGCTGAGGAGTCCCTGTGGTGTGGATAGGCCAGGCTGCCCCAGTGCCCCTCCAGAGGTCCACCTGGCCTTGTCGGTCAGGCTGGGTGTTTCAGCAGCCTCAGCAAGGTTGATCCAGCCCTGAGAAATGAAGAGCTGGTGTCTGATTTGAGGGCCATGAAATGGAGCCTTTCTGGTGTCATCTCAAAAAGGGGCTGCAGACTAAGCAGTGCACCCCAAAGACCCACAATCTGTTAAACAAAGGCGTCCAAACTCAAGGTATGTCCCCTGGTAGGCAAAATCACTTCTTTGAAATTAAAAGGTTAATTTTATCAGGGTGGAACAAAGCAGACTGAACCTAAAGGCAGGATTTTTTTCTGAACACATGACAACCTATTAACATGGCTTGTGGTTCGACCACATCTCCATTTCACGTTGATCTAACGCCGAGCACGATGCCAAGTTGTTCTTGCAAACCAGAAAGTCAGAGGGCCTGTAACTTTCATGCAGAAAGCTCTTTAGCAGCTGAACAGTTAAAGATTATGTACGCTGTGTTTTCCTGCCTTTCACATTCCTCATTCATAATGTATGAGTGAGATCATTAAAAGCAACATATTGGCTGATAGCATCACAGCTGCTACCTAACTGCAACACTTCATAGCAAGGAATAATATTACCCTTCTCTTACGTATGTGTTCAGAAAGGGAAAGAAAGAGACTTGTAGCTGCAAGAAGAACAGTGTAAAATGTTTAACCTCACAGAAAAAGCTTCACGTGTTGGGCAATTACAGATTTGCTGGGAATGTTCTCAAAATGAATAAAAAGCATTAATCTCCTTTTGTCAACCCTCTTCGCCCTTCGCATGTTTCGCAATATGGCAGTATATTTTTTCCCCCTCACAAAATCAATATCACATTAACTTCCCTAATAAAAAAAGATTAACTCCTATAGTGAATGGGAAACTTCATCTCCATCCAGGGAATTTTAAACTCTCCGGACCCTGACTGTTTAGAGACACAATTATGATTATTTCAAGCCGAGGATGGGTTATGTCAGTCTTATCAAAGGGAGAGAAAGATTGTCTTACGGCTTCCAGACGTAAGCTCTGTGGTTGCTGTTTGCATTTGTAGGCTGTCCTGGGAGCTCATCTGGTTAAATAGATTAAATAAAAGTGCATTTA
This sequence comes from Oxyura jamaicensis, assembly GCF_011077185.1. Classification (NCBI taxonomy): domain Eukaryota; kingdom Metazoa; phylum Chordata; class Aves; order Anseriformes; family Anatidae; genus Oxyura; species Oxyura jamaicensis. The sequence continues at coordinate 46,503,760 of NC_048897.1, read as the reverse complement.
AGTTGACAAAGAGGAACTCTTTCCACTGAAGAAAGGCACTTCCCATTTTTCGTGGGTTATCTGAGCCTTTACAAACCTTGGGCCAATGTTCTTCTCTACATTTGAAGGAGAAGAATGAAAAGAATCTGTTATATAAAGCTGGCTTTTGATTTCCAAGTATCTTATTATATATCCTTTCCTGAAGGAGATGCTAGTTCTTTATAAATCACATGCCACCTCTAACAGCTTCTTTGCACCACAATTCTGAGTTTTGGGAGCAAAGAAAAAAAAAAGCCAACTACAAACTTCCATGAAAAATGAATTGGCTCTTTGAAAGAGAGGGCTTTCCTTCTGGGCATGCAGCAACAACTCTGAACATTACCAGCTAATCCCCAGATGGCTGGTCTCACCCTGACCCATGGCTGAATTTGCACAGATCTGCCCTATTCTGCTGTCATGATCTCTCCTTCACCTCACGCCAGGCTTTGCACCACGGTCACCCTTCTGACAGCAGTCGAGATGTTTCTGGCTTGTGCTGCTGCAAAAGCAGAATGGGGCCCTGCGGGTTCATTATTCTCACGCTTTGAATCAAGTAGCTAAAGCTGGGGTGAAAGACTTCCTTCTGTTGCAAAGTCATAATTTGTTTTGAGCGTGGTGCATGAAACAGACAGGAGAACATGGTCCTTCCCAAAAATCTTCACTGAGGTTTTAATTGTGTCTCAGAGGAATAAATGAAGAGGTTTTGCCTTCTTCATACCCCCTTTCTTCCTCTGGTAACAGCTTGTTTTTTACCAACATCACTTATGGCTTCTTTTACAATTTCTGTCCTCTGACAGAAGCCCTCTGTTGCCCTTTCCTACTCAATAATGGATGGACACCTTTAAAGTTGCAAGTATTTGCACTTATAAGCTCACCCAGGCAAGAGATACAAGAAACGTGACTTATCTAAACAGCAGCCTGGGGACCAAGCAAGTCACACAAACCACTTCGCCTCTCCTCTGCCTGAGGGAGGGAAGGGAACAGAGCCTTGCATCAGTTTTCCTGTTGTATCTTCCCAAACTCCTGCAGGAAAGGTAACAGAGAAACTCTGAAGTCTCGGAGAAGTTGCATCAGGTATGTCCAGGTAATCCAGATGCACCTGAGCTTGTCACCTTTCCTAGCCAGTGGAAATAAAAGGGCATTTTGAGGATGCCATTTATTTAGTCATAAGGTAGGTGCCCAGAGCAGGCCAGGTGGATCACTCTCTCCCTAAAAGTGCCAGTTTCTCTCCATGGAGCTGTGGTCAGTGTCTCTAAGGGGGACTTGCAAATGTATCTGGGGGCAGAACAAGGTGTTCACGAGCTTGGCTACAGCCTCCTAGGGAAACCATAAGAGCTCCCAATCTTGGGTTCTTGCCAAGTTCCTTGCCAAGATTCACATGGACATGGAATAGTTATTCTTTGAGTAACTGGCTAAAGCCAGAGTTGAATTTAAGAATGTAACAAGGAACAGGCATTACAAGTGGTCAGAAGAAAGCACTCATGGTTCCTCTTTGGGGTCCCTGGAAAGCAGCTCTGCAGCACAGCCATGTGCTGTCTCCAGAGGCTCTGCCCTTGCTTCCAGCCAGGCTCACACCAGAGAGAACATTTTCCAAAAGCTGCCACACACTCTTAAAATTCCCACTAATCCCAAAGTCAATAAAAGACTGAAGCAGTGAAAAATCAAGCAGTGCAGTGGATAGCTTTTATATGCTTGGTGTCCACAGAGGAGAGGACCCTTACCTGGGGATGGTAAGGCCTCTCAGAGGAAGGTTCAAAGCAACCAATACTCTGAGCAGGCAACTACCTTGAACCTGACAATAAGGAAACAATGAGGAAAAGGACAAATAATGAATCCCCTTTCCCGTGCTCTACTGGGGCTACTGGCTTGGGCTCCAGATGCCAGAGAATTTTCCTGAGGGCTTCTTCTATTCAAAGAGCAGAACAGAGTTCTCTTTTTTTGTGCTAAAACACAACTTGGAAAGGGTCACTGTCTGGACTTTTATATCATGGCATGGCATAGAATAGAACAGAACAGAACAGAACAGAAGACATCAACCATGGGGAAACACTGCTTTTGAGTCCTCAAAGGCCTTCAGCATACAAGAGAACATGCTGATGAGTGTTGTTAATGTCTTCTCTGGACAAGCATTTTCATGAGCAACAGGCAAGTTAAAGTTAGAAGAAAAATAAGTATCTTTGGGGCTGGCTGCTGTCAGGGGTAGTGCAGTGGGACAGGGGTGTTCAGATGCAGAGCTGGGGGACTTCCTATGCTTAACCTCCATCACATGCCTGGCTTTATTTCCTCATCTTGGAGGTGGCTTTCGTTTCTTAAAGTGGAAGAACTTAGCACTGTAGAATATGTACAAACTGTTCCCACAAACAAACTTCAGAAAGTAAATAAATAAAACAAACAATCAACAAATAAATAAAAACCAAGCCAAACCAACCAACCAACCAACCAACTGAAACAACAGCCATTTCAGAGCATGAGAGAGCTACATGGCTTTAGGATTTTAGGTTTGTAAAGTGGAAACTCTAGGAAAAAAAAAAAAAAAAAAAAAAAAAGTTCACTTCAAAAAATATGAATAAGTAATACCCATGGAAAAAGAGATATGAAATATTCTGCTCCCAGGCTGAGTCCTTTGAATTCCAAATTTAACTGGGAAGGGATCTTTTCCAGCAAAATCTGAAATCCCCTGAAACTGGGAACTGCTGACACAGTGTGCATGCAGTCTCAGTAGTGCCAGTGGGCACAGCTGCAAAAAAAAACAACATGGCAGATATTCATGAAAAAGTCCTCCTTTTTCTCTTTCCTCACTCAGGCAAGCATCAGAAGATTTTGAAATGTAAAACACATTCCTATGTGACAATGAAAGAAAAATCACTTAGAAGAAGACAAGGAGGAATTGAAGTTACTCACTCAAACAAGTCAGGCTGACAAATTGCTTCTGCTGTCTCCATTCATCCACATAATGGCTCTCCCATTCCCTGGCCAGTTATAGAAGAATAATTATCTCTTTCAGATCAGCTGCCTTGGCTTCATCATAAATCAATTCTTTCCTCCCCCCTTGCACTACCACTCCCTCCTTCCCCATTTTTATCAGCGCATCATTCCCATAAGCCTTTCCAAGTCCAGCTTTTGATTGACTACATGGATTTGATGACCAAAGCTTTCTCTGACCTCACCATTTTTGTCACTCAACCCAAAGGCCTTATTTTCCTGATGTAGCTGAGCAAGTTCACGTGTGTATTCGCAATGAGTTCACAGAGCTCAGAGGAGATGAAGCTGTTCATCCGATGTAAAGGACATCATGAGAAAAAAGAAGCTGACCTGAGCCTGACTTTGCAAGGGGAAATTTTCAAAGCTCCATGTACATTTCTTCGACATTTTCAAAGCTCCATGTACATTTCTTAGTGCTAAAAAAAGACACACAGCCCCTCTAGCAAAGCATTTATGCTTGTTTGTAGTCTCATTAAAGATGTAAGGTCATCACAGTATGAAAAGAGAGAAGCTGTACCTGAGAAAAGCATGCAAGTTTAAGATCACTGCTGATGCTGGGTGTTAGCATGGTGACTGGACAGCATCAAGCTTGGAATGGACTTGCCTAAAATGGGCAAACCTCTGCTATAATTAACAACTAACTAACAATTAACTAATATTGAGCAGGATATGAAGGTTGTACCTAGCTACCATGGGACAGATGCTGTGCCAGGACCAGGAACATCTCTGCTTGTCTTCTAGATATTGCTGACCCTCAGCTCCACTCCCCTTGGCCAGTTCTACACCGGATATCACCCTGGTGGTCCTCTACTTCTGCCACCCCCAATCACTCGGTATGTGCAAAGAGATGCTTTGAACTCCTCCTTCTGGCTGGTTTAATCATTCCAGCCAACTGATACCTTCCCACTTTGTCTGCTGACCTCTCACTCCCATTAGCCTCAAGCCTTCAGCAGCTGAACCGTGGCTCTGATGGAGTCAATGCTGAAAATCACAGGCTCCCAAAAGCCCCAATTTCACTGGAGCTGTCATCAGAACAAACAGCCGGAGGGCTGAATGCCCCAGTGATGGACAGAGTGTCTTCGTGCTGAAATGTCTTTTTGTGCACAGTCCATTGGTTTTGTATGATTCTGTATTAAAAGCTCTTATCCATTTTTCTGTCTACTATTGTGTAAGATTTTTTAGTGTTATTGCAGTCCCTTGGATACTTAAAAGTTTTAAAAGGCCTTTTTAATGCAATAAATGAGCTGGTCAAAATTCCATAATTTGCTGATGAGAAACAAGAAAAAAAAATACCCAGAGAAGTCATTGTGTATTTCCCTTCTTCTCTCTTATATCTCATTCAGTTTTCCTGAAGTGTATATGGCAGAGCAGAGTTTTTTCTCATGCCATCCTGCCTGACAAAACTGAATAGAAATAGAACTCTTAGGGGGGCCTCATGAAAATAATGCTGGATGTACTCAGAAGAAAATTTCATATACCATTCTAATATTTAAAACCCCAGAAGCCAAATGGCCTCAGCAGTGTCAGGATTTTTCCTTCTTTTATTTACACATTCTGATTCTCAGAAATGTAATAAAATAAGCTTGACACCCTACTTGGGCAAGATCTATGAAAAATAAACTCCCACTTCTGAGGTATGAGCATCCAAAAAAATAAAAATAATAATAAAAAAAGGACATATATATTAACCTTTACAATGACAACAGTCTGCATACAGTGGTTTGGGTGTATTTGTGTTCTGCAGCCAAATGCTGCAAGCCTTATTCTGAGAGTTTAGGGGATTTCAGCTTTGTCAAAGATCCTGAGACAAAGCCCATTGTTTATAAGGTGCATTGTCCTGTTTTAGGGCAAAATGCTGTTACTATATGGCACAACCTTCAGACTCCAGGAAGACTTTTGCTTGAAAGAGAAAAGAAAACACAGAAACATCAAAGTGAGGCTGACAGACAGTGCCAAGTTCATTCACAGCATCTTGGCTTGCCCTTCCCTATCTGATTTCACGTGACCTCTTTCCATGGCATGGGCAGGGTGGGCTGAACCAGCACCAAGCTGTAATCAAGTGGAGTTCACCCAGTTCCCTGGGGAGCCCAGGGCAATTGCAGGCACAGGGAGGGGGATTCAAAAGGTCTTTGTGGAAAAGCAGAGACATAAGAGGTTAATGAGCCTACAGAGCTCTCCACAGCCATGCAATGAACTCCTCAAAGTCATATGCAAGTTTCTGCTGTGTATATTTGGTGCTGTTTCCTCTCTTCCCTGGCTCCTGTCTTGTTTAATTAGATGCCCCCTGCAAGAATAATAGGTAGACTCGTTGTGCTTGCAGGTAAGGCAGGAATAATTAAGTTAGTCACTATGCCTGAGTTTGCTCTGCACCCTAGATGCCAGGTTAAGGTTTGCTCCTGAAGTCTTTCCTCAAGCAAAACTCCCATCATGTCTGTGGTGTGCTGCATAGAGGGAGATTCACCCCAATGCAGGCACCTGCAAGATTTGGCTCTGCTTGATGCAGGCACTGGAGCTGCAAAATCAAGGCCTTTCTCACTGTAAAGCAGATGCTGCTGTGTCTGGGGTATGTGTGTGGCTGGGGTGCATGGCAGGACCCCAAACTAGTCAGGGTCCCATAGTGAAAATGCCCAGGCCTTCCCTTACATGGGGTCAAAGGAGCAGATAAGGCTTCTGAGCTCAGGAAAGCTGATACTTGGCTTCTGAAATAGAGAAAGTGCAAAGACACTCTGAAAATAGGAGGATTGACAGCCCCATCTCTCCCTCTACCCACTGCATCCTTCCTTCCAGGCATACACTCAGCCAAGTCCCCCTGTCCCTTGGAAAGTGCTTTTCCTTGCATCCTTTGACCCTCTTGCTGGAAAGAAATAATAAATAAATAAATAAAACAAAAAACCACCATGCAACCATGCAACACTCGCTACCGAGATATTATAGCTTCTATTTGTTCAGGAATACAGCTATGGTCTCTGAAGAGCTAAGATAAGCATCAGTATTATGGGAGACATGCCCTGCTTTGGGCTTTGACTTGATTTCTTGCAACAAAATGCCCATTTTCCATCAACTGTATAGGGATTTAATAGTCCAGACTGAGGTGCTCTGAATTAAAATTCAGTTTCGTGCCAAGAGCAAAGGAGAAACATACCACAAAGTGGGGAGCAAACACTGCAAATTCACATCTGCCATTGGTCTCCCACCCCTTCTGCAGAAAGCCAGTGGGTGTGATGCCATGGAATTGTCCTCAGCTTGTTGTAGGACAAATAAATTAGCCAGAAGGAGCACAGCCAATTATAAAGCAAGGAATTTGATTGATAAAGACACACTAATTGGGCAGAAATTTGGTGTTTGAATTCATGTGTCTTTTAAAGGCCTGTCAGAGGGTGGCACTGAATGCAAAACTGAACAGAAATTGCTACAGTCATGGATGGACAGGGACAGGTCTCCAGCTTAGCCCCAGGAGATGCCATCTTCATTGTTCCTGGCCACCTCAGCTACAGCAGGTGAGGGCTCTCAGACCTCTGTAAATCCTTCTTCCGTGCATGTTCCTGTTGCCACAGACTCTGCAATTTTGTGGTTTCATCTTCCCAGGGAGAGAATAAACATCCATTGCATTTTTATGAGCAATTTGTCAGTTCTGATTTTTAGCAGTAATGTTGGGATCTGACCTGCAGCTTTTAAATGTTTGAATGGGGAAAGGTTGGGGAATATAAGACTCTAGCATGATGCAACATAAGAATATCTGCAATTCTTAATGTGTCTAAGGAGCAAGGGTCCAGCTTTAGTTATGCAAAAGCAAATGTATAACACAGATGTATGTGTAAAGCATAGATGTATATGTATGACATATAGCATTGGTACAAGGAGCCATGCATTTCAGAAGATAAAAGGCCTGGCCAGTAATAAATAACTAAATGCATTTATCTGTCTCATTTAAAATAATAACCAAAAAGAAACAACTAATTTTGTTTACCCAGGTTTGCTAAGCAAGTCCATTCCACAAGTTATGAAACAAAGCTGATACTTAAAATTATGCTCTCTGCTCTACTGCAAAAGAACAATTAAGCCATAACTCTGCAATAGGATTGGGTGTACCAGACATATGTTCTTAATCTCAGATAAAAACAATATTTTTGGGAAGTGAGGGTGTTGATACAAATTCCTCCACAAGAAAAATACAAAACAAAACATTCTGTTTAGAGAGTTAGAGAGAGGGAAGAATAAATAGGATGTGAAAGAAAACCACCAACAGTTTAGCTAATGCTTTTGTGTAAAAACAATGAGAGCCAAGCCAGTCATATCTGTAAAAACTGGGCCTTGTGTAATTAAATACATTATTGAAAAAATTGCAGAAATGTCTACAATCTCTAAGAGAAATTGTGTGGTATACTGACTGGATGCTGGATCTTCATATGATAGGAGACCAGATGAGGTGGCCTCGTCACTCAGAGCTGGGCATGGAAAAGAAGCAGGACTCACTCCCCTCTTAAGTGTGAGGAGCTGATGGCTTAAGAGTTGGTGGCCACCTACGTAACAGGAAATAAAACAGGCTGAAGCCCCTTCCCTGTGTCTGAAACGTGGCACAGCTCAAGCCCTTGCAGTAAGTTTCTATGATGAAATTCTATGATTCCTCAAAAGACCCTCATAATGCTGCCTTTATTTAGGGAGAGGGGGGAAAAAAATAAAAGTCATTTTGCCTGGGGCAAGAGTGTGGGATTTGGTGTTTTGGTGTTTAGCCTGTAAGCAAGGGGAGGATGTTAAACTCATCCCTCACTCCCTCCCAGCCCAGGAAAGGATGTTTACATGCTTTATCATGCTACTTTCATATTTTATTTAACTGAAAAGTCCATAAAGTCCTCTTAAACAGAAACAAATATTTGAATAATTCATCTAAGAATAATTTCCGTTTCACTTCCAAATCTGCTGAAGTCAATATTGCCTGCTGCTGGGAGCTGGCAAAAGTACATGTGCTGCAGGGACCAGAGGAACAGCAAACACGAGACCATGTGTGCCTGCACCAAGCCTGCTCCTGCGCTGCATCCTCTGGCCTTGAAAATAAACCCTTCCTGCTCACACAGCACCGCAGGGCCAGCAGATGGACGGGAGGGAGCTTTTGGACTCTGCTCGTCTTCTCTGGTAGCACAGGTTAATTGTATTAACGCAGTCAACCATAGGGGAGAAGTCAAACTGGTCAATTCTGGACCCTCAGTGCTGTGCCTGTTCCTCAGACAGGCATAGGACTTCAGCATCACATTCATTCTGCACAGTTTGGGGTTATGAAGTATTCATTGTGTGTTGTGTGCCAGGAAAACTGAGTAACGAGGACTCTCTATGGCTATGTCATGGTTTGTGATGAAACTGTTATCAAATAGCAGCTTTCTAGGTATTTTCCTCAGTCTGATGAAAAATGTATATATTCTTTCAGCATTGGTTCCAGCTGCAAAATCTGTGTTTGCTGATTGAACCTGCAGTCTTCATTTGGGTTGTAGAGTTAAGTAACTCATAAGAGAAACAGTAGATATTTTACTTCAGGATAGAATGTACAATTTGCACCATCTCATAATTTATCTTGCTAAAGGCCAAAAATATGTAGATTTGGTGAAGTCTTGAAGAACCATGCATAATCCAGAATGCTCCAAGGAATGTGTGCATAGCATTACTTCTGTCCCATTTGTGATCTTGAATAGACAGATCTTATTTTTTGTGTTTCTTCCAACTGAGAAGTCAATGAAAGGGCATATCTTTCTACTAATTAGACTCCTAGAGATTTCCTCAACTCTTCAAGAACTACCAACCTTTATTTATTTATTTATTTATTTACATCCTTCTTCAATCACGGAAGGAGCCTTTGTGTCACCTTTTTTTTTTTTTTTTTTTTCTCTCCAGTGAAGTGATTATTGAAACATCTGATGATTTTGATCCTTTTCTTGTTGAGAAATCTTTCATACGATTAAGATAAACAGGCTTGTAAATTAAACAGATGATCAGACATCCTCTGTTCTAGAAGAAGGTGAGTGATAAAGTGTTTTCCCAAATGGCTTAATGACTTGGAGAAGAAAGATATTTGCCTATGATACAGTGTGAAAGAATAGGGCTTTCCTGGTGTCCTGCATAAGAACAACAAAACAAAAACTTCACACAGTTTAAAATCTTCTTGGTAAGATTCTGGGGATGAGAGGAGGGATGTGGAGAGGTAAGCCTAAGCTTAAGTGCTCAGAGAACCATGGGGTGCTTGTGGCATCGTGGCACTTGCTGAGAGCACACACAGAAGAGATGAACAGATGTCATCTTCTGATGGGTGCTTAGGCCTTGCAATAGCCTTGTAATACCACATTCTGCTAAAACTTCGTGTGATTTACAGCTTCATCCTGTTTCAGGAGCATTTTGGACACCGCTTGGAGCTTCACAGACAGGAAAATCTCCATCACCTCTGCCAGAGACTCTGACCACTGCCAGAGGTTGGGGACAGATGCTGCATGAGGATCTGCCTCTGCAAAAGCCATCAGTGTTAATCTGCATGAGCACTGCATCATTTTGGCAGAGCACGGCTCAGCACAGCCATGCTCCGGGACCATGCAGCTATAGGGACCATGCCTGTGTCCTTGCAGCAGGCCAGCAGCAGACCCGCAGAGGGAAGACGAGGGTCCTGAATCCCCATCCAGCACTCCATCGGCTGCTTTAACTTACCTTGTTTTCTACTCAAGTGCATGGTTATTTGTGTTCGTTGAAACAAATTGCATTACAATGTCTCTAACAGTATTTGTAAAACATCAGAACTCTGATTCATAAGCGTGATTGCCCTTTTATTTTTCAATTTGTGTTTCTTTCCTCCTGCATTCGACCTTCACACTTTAAATGTGCTTCATTAAGATATAAGAAAAAATAACTAGTGGCACCTTCTAGCCAAACAAAGGCTGCAGAAAACAACCAAAGCATTCAGAATATGAACATTATCAAAATATAAGTAAAAGAAAGTAGGACAGAAGCCAGATGGGCTGGGCTTCTCACTTTTAGGCTTTAGAAAGATTGAGGGTAGAAATCATAGAGAGGCTGGAGGGATCCTGCTGTTTTTTCTAGCCAAGACTCCCATTAGTGATAACCTTCATTTTTTTTTATATGCTCTGCCATGCAAAGTGACTCAGTCTGTGGCTACCATGTGTTCCTGGTCAGATAAAGACAAATTGCTGCAGTCATCAGCTAACTTTCCTCTTTGCTGCAACCTCCCTTCCTGGACAGGGGCACAAACCTCTACCTTCTCACAGTGCCTACAGCGTCGAGCCTGACATGCTCTTCTTTGGCATCTCAGCATGCTCGATTCCTCCTGTCTGGCAAAGATCAAAAGCAGACCCAAAGTGGCACTCAGCAGCTTATCAGACTTCAGCCAGGAGCCTGGGGGCTGCTGCTTCTTGCATTTATTGATATTCATATCTGTCGTCAGGGGACACAGGTGAAAGGTTGCTGTTCCACTAAGGTGTAGCTACTCATCTGGAGCTGACACAGCCCACAGAGCATGTTGCAGCCCTCCCTGCTGTCAGATGTGGCAGCAGGCTATCCCATCTCCCATTCTCTCTTTCCCTCCCAGCCTCGCTGTCAGTCATTCCTCGGACACTGCATTCAGACCAGCTCAGGAGGCAAACCAGGAGGAACAGAAGCAGACAGTATGCAATTTAGGATATGGTCAGTCTTTTCTCTTGAAGGCTGTTTGATCCCAGGGATGGACAGCCAGTATCTAAAACACCTTATTCTCTTAGAAGCACCATCTCAGCTTCTACTTTTTTTCCTCTGCCACGTGCAGAGTGACAGGTGTGTGACAAGGATGGGCTGTGACACCAGTCACGCTCCGGCGTCTGCCCTCAGAGCTATCCTTTGCCCACAGGGAGAAGCCTGGTGAACGTATTTAAGATGCTTGTGCACAGTTTCTGAAATAAGAGCAAATATCACCTCAAAAAGTAACTAAATATATATGTATATATGTCCCCCAGATATGCAACACAGATGTCAACATTCTCCCTTTCAGCATTAGGAACTTGGAGCTTGGTGAGTAAAAATCAGTGCAGTGCCATCGCTGCCAGCAGAGCTCTCCCAGCTGATGTGGCCCTCTCTTTACATGCTGCACGAGTACAGAAGCCCCGAGAAGAGGGACAGACCATCCTTGAAGGCTGCCACCACAGCCCTTACTCATCCTGGGCTTAGGCTGTCACTGTGAGTGATAATGAATGAACAAAATTATAGCTCTTGGTAACAGTACATATTTATGGGAAGGGGTTTTATTTTGGTCAATATTTCAATTAGACTCTTACCGCTGGAGGGAATGCAGATCAGGGAGGGGCTGCAGCAGAAGAAAGGAACATTGCCAGGTGCTGATTGATGTTTTATCGGGCTGTAATACTAGGAGCTTTTGCTTGCAAGAATCAAATGCGAGATCTCTCTCCCAGGGATTTATTTTGCTAGTACCTATGGGAACCGGCTGGGCTGGCTGCCTAGAGAAAAAGACAAAGCAAACTAGTCAGGAAGTTTATGGTGATTTAAGAGAGATGCTGATTAGTGATTCACATTTGTGTGAATAATAAAATAAATTTGGAGACTGTGAACAGTTGCTAGCATATTTCTCTATTGCTTCCCAAGGAAAAAAAAAAAAAAAAGAAAAAAAGAAAAAGAAAAAAAAAAAA